>NW_007245789.1:1073596-1204790 GCF_000164805.1 Carlito syrichta | reverse complement strand
TGGGTCCTCCGGTTTTGGGTCTCATGCTGAGTGCCTCAGCCAGGGTGGACCCAGAGTTCCAGAGCTCCAAAGTTCCAAAGGGCAGGCTGTAAGCGGCGAGAGTGGCGCTGGGACCCTACAGAGTACTTCAGCCAGAAATGGAACCGGCGTCTCTGAGGGGCAGGTGCCCAGAACCTCCCTGTGTGACCGGCGGCTTGGTGCCGGGTGCCCGGGCTGGAGACAATGCAGCCGGGGAGGGATCTGGAGGGGGCTGGGACCGGAGACTTCCACACACGAGTAGAACGGCAGCAGTGGGGGGGGGCGCAATATCTGGCCTTGTGTGGGACTGAAGTTCCCGGGCCTGACCTCAGTGGGGTTGGTGGTGGGCTGGGGGATGGGGGTAGTGAAGTAATAGCCTTTTTGGGAAGTCACGTTCAGAGAATCTCACCAGTTCACCTATGCTGTCGCCATCTTGCCCCGTCCCTCCTTTTGCTTTCTTACTGAATTATGTTTGGGAGGTTCGTCTTAATTGATATATGTATATCTAGTGCATTCTTTCTAATTGACAAAGTCATCCCATCATGTGCATAAACTACCGTAGCTGGGCCTGCTCTATCCCCACACAGACCTGTCCTCCTCTTCTTCCTGGGCTCCTCTCCTGAAACCAGTGGGCCAAGTGACTCCCATCTCTCTGGTGGGGAGTGGGGAGGGACAGCAGTGATGGCAGCAAACTTTCTGTCACTCACTTGAAAAGAAACTTTACAGTTAACCTCCTGCTCTTTCCCCGACTTGACAGCTGCACTCAGAGCTTTCTTAACTGGACTCTACAGAGGCCAAGGCAAGGACGATTGTGAGGGGCTGAGCTGTGTCGCAGACCCCGATTGTCCATTCTCATAAGGATGGCATCATGTGAGCCAGAAATAAACCTCTTGGGCTTTGAACAGAAGCTTAGTTTTACTAGCGAATACAACTGTATCCATTCCCTTCCTGAGGAGCATCCAGGTTGTTACACTTTCTATGAAGCTATGAAGTCTGTTCCAGTACGTGTCTTATTGAGCATGGTGAGAGGTGTTCAAGATCAGAAATTACAGGCTCATGGAGTTCACCCAGCAAGGCCTGTATGTGCTGTTGTGCAGGTGTAAGACAATTCTTTCATGCCATTTCATTATCTTCATATTTCTCTGATTACTAATGAGCATGGCCACCTTTCTATGTGTTCTTCCACAGGAACTCTGCCTCTATGATCTGATTGTTTATGGTCTTTACCTCATTTTCCATGGGATCATTTATTTCTTGTGTGCATTCTGTTTATATTTTGGATCCATCCTTTGATATCTGCACTTACTATGTTTAACATCTCTTAATTGAAATTGGTTCTTTCACTTCAGCCATGGTGTATGTTGTCAGATGTAAATTTTTTAATGCAAAGATCTTTATTTTTTAAGGGAAAAACTATAATATTCGCTTTCGTGATGGCTCAAATATTTTTATTGATGATATTTTATTTGTCCTCTTTAATATTATTTCTTATTTTTCCAGTTATGTATTTATTTTCTTTTATACACTTCAAGTTGTATTTGTCCTTTTAATGATCTAACAGCTTTTCCTCCCATCGCAAATCTATCGATCCTCCATTATATGTAACTGTATACACACATGGATAGGTATTTGACCTTTCTTTTCCCTGCTGCTAATGTCCCTAACAGAACTGTAATTGTGGACTCTGTTGGACCCAGGGGGAGATGTAGCATTCTTTTATTTCCCAGTTCTCTTTCACTTCTTAGTTTTGTCAAAGTAGCCTGGGATTGTAGAGGTATTGTTTACTTTTCAAAAGGGCCATTCTCTAGAGTCTGGAAAATCAGTCCCTTCCAGTCAGGGCTGATCGCTTTACACATAAACAGCTATGCCTTCTGCAAGAAATCTGAGAGCATTTATTTAGCTTGATTACATACAGGTGTCTGGCAAGAGGAAGATTTATTGAATTTTTAACTGTCAGTAAAAATAGAGAGTATTGAACTTTCTATTTTGGTAGCCTTTCTGAGCAAGGTCAATACTGTGTTATTTTGGTCCGAAGCTGAAGGTTGATGACGTCTGTCACCTGTCACCCCCGAGTTGATATTCATAATCCAAACAATTCTCTGCCTGTCAGGAGAGCAAAAGAAGCATGTCCCTCGACTTCCCTGATAACAGGAGTTACAGGACAGACAGCCTAGATGGGCGAAGAAAGCAGACAGGATATGGGATGGTCTAGATGGGATCTCCATCTTTGTCCTGGAACCTGCTGGGCCCAGCACTTCAACCCCAGGTTCTCTCCCACAGCAGAGGTCTCTGCCTGGGTCATTTGTCAAATAGGGCAACACGGCCAGCAGGGCTGTGAGTTAGGTTGACCTGAGTGGAAGAGTCACCCTGTCTCCACTCAAGCTAGACAGACTTTAGGTGATCATATAACTCCACGAGTCTCAGTTCCCTTGTGTGTGACATAGGAATCATGACATCGTACACTGCACTTTGTATACCTCAAAGTTCTGGCTCTTTCCACTTAATATCAGTCTACACTGAGGCACACATGGTGTCTGACTTCAAAATCCTGGAAGGTTTCAAGCAGAAGGTAGGTCTGAGCCTGGACCTATGTTGGATTTGGACAGTGAAGATGGAGACAGAGGTCCTCCAGAGTACAGAGAACCTGCGCAAAGGAAGGCTGATGGCCCAAGAGGGCTCAGTGTTGGCCAGTAGGCTTGGATGTAAAGGGCACACTTATTTGCACATGAGGTCTTGCCTAGAGTGAATCCTGGGAAGAACCAGCAGTGAATACCACACACAGAGGCTGAATTTTAGCCTGAAAACATGGGCTGCCCTGAGAAGTTTCTGATACAGTGTGAGGGATGAAAAGTAGACCTGTGCTCACAGTGAGATTCTCTGAGGAATCCATGAGGAGGGGTCCTCTCTGTGAGATCACTACCTCCCACCCATACCCAGGAGCCAGGCCCCCAGGAAGGCCCCCAGGCAGGCCCCCAGGCAGCTTTCCCCAAACTGTGGCCTCTCACTTCATTCCTCAGCAAGACCTCACCCATGAAGCCAGAAGGAGGCAAAAGGTGGAATATTAGGGTTACTGGTTCCATCCTTTCTGTGGGTGACACCTTGTGATGTCTAATATCAGAAATCACTGTTAACACAGAATCACCCAGGAGGAGATGCTGTGTGTTTACTCATAGACTAAGGAAGACTGTGGTGAGTCAGAGACTTTGGGGAGGGCAGGCATGAGGAGGAACAGCCTCTGACCAAGCCTTCCCAGATCCCCATGGATAAAGGTGAAGGTCCAGACACTGGGCCCCGCTTGCTCGAATAGAGCCTTTGTGCCTGTCACAAAGTGCATCCCACACCAGGAGCCAGGTACCTGGGAGCCTCCTAGAGGCCAGCACCTCCTCAGGAAGATTAAGAAAAAAAAATTCTGATTAATCCTAGAGCTATTGAGGTCCCAGGGAGGCCCTGATCTCTGTACCCTGATGCCTGTCTGTTCACTGAGTATTTCCACGAAGGTTCCTTTCTGCATTTACAACCCAGCCTATTCAATCTTGAACTCAGGGCTTCCCCACCAGTCACCTGCTCCTCTTTCTTGTCTTTCTGGGTTCCCCATCCCAGTGAGTGCATCTCCATCAACATCCCTCATGCTCAAATCTTAGAATGTCTACTCCTCTTCTCATCTGTCAGCCTAGCACTGCCCTGAAACCTCACAAGGGTGATCTCTTGCTTAGTCTTTGCAGACACTCGCTCACCTAGATCTGGAAAGGATTGTCTTAAAAAGAAGAATGGTCTGCCACACACTTCCCCTTCCTGTTCCTCTATGCACAAAGCACATTTCACTCTCAATGTGACTTTAGCAAAATCCAGGGACACTCTGGGGACAATCAGGGGAAACCTGATATCTACAGGCTTTTACCCTTCTCCCAGCCTGCCAGAGCCTGCCTGGGGCCCAGATTATCGCTGCCCACCCATGAGGGATGGTGAGAGGAAGTGAGAGGAGCCTGACTGGGTCCATCTGCTTGCCCTGTGAAGCTCAGAAACCCCAGAGTCCTGAGTCAGACAGTCTCCCTGACAGCATGCTGAATTGGGACTTGTAATTTGTCTTCATTTTGATATAAATTAAACTTCAAGCTCTTCATACCAGGCTTGTGCAACACAGTGCCTTGGGCCTCCAAATTGTCCCTCTGCTTCCTGGAAACTGTAGAGCGAGCAGGCAGAGGCCCCCCCCATACTGTGCTTCGAGGGACGTGTGCTGACGCTAAAAATAGGCCACAGGCAAAGGAGGGCCACCTGAGAACTTTCCATTTTAATATTTTATGTAACTTTTGAAGTCAAGTTTAAATATAAAATTGAGCTGAATGACAACAAGACGGGGAAGCAGTTCCCAGGCAGAAGGATGCACCGGGGGCCTCACTGCAGCCTGGATCCTGCAGCTAGGAGATCACAGGGATGCTTCTCTAGAAATGGAGAGCCTTCCAGAAATTGGCAAGACTGTAGGGGAGCAGGACTTGTGGCATCTCGCTCACAGATCTCACCCCCCACACAGAAAAAATCTGAGGACCAGCACAGCAGAAGCCATTCCCAAACCCACGTGGAGCTGGAATCCAGGCCCCCTCCCAGCTCTGACTTCACAGAGTGGTTGGCAGAGAGAAAAGCACTTGGAGACCCAAGAGCAAGTGTCAGAGGCAGAATCACTAAGACTGGCATGTGGACTCAGGGTATGACAAGAGGATGCATGAGGGTGTCTGTCTAACCTGGAGCTAGAATGTCTCCATGCCACATACTGAGGTGCTGTGAGGCCATTCTCACGTACAACCTCACAATTCCCGTGTGATGTGGGAGGCAGGGAATGCTTGTCCCACCTTTACAGGCAAGGGGAAGGAGCTCAGTGAGGGGACACATTTCACCCAACATTGCACATCCAGTGAGTATTCCCATCAAGACTAAAACCTCTGATTTGTAAACTTGGCAAAGTAGCCCTGGGTCGTATGTGAGCTCCCATTTGTAAAATACTAGTGCCTTACACTTCATGCCCATGTTTCAGGGGAGAAGGGCAGAAAGAGATGACTGTCCTTCTTAGGGGAAAACTAAGGAAAGATGGGTGAAAATAATAACCACCACCAAGTGTCCACTGAGTGTCAAGATATTCACATACATTGGCTCTAATCATCCCAATAACTAAATACAGATTATTGCCTGTATTCCAAAAAAGATATAAAACTGAGGCCTGAAGAGGCTAATGTAAGTGTCTAAAATAAATCAAAAAATTAGCCAGATGTGGTAGCATGAGCCTATAGTTCTGGCTATTTGGGTGGCCATGAGTGTGCCATCGCACTCTGGCAAAGAAGTAAGACTCCAACTCAAAAAAAAAAAAAGAAAGAAAGAAAGTGTCACGACCACCCAGGGATTGAGGGATAGGTGGGAATTTGACCTGGACTTTCTGTCTCCAGAGCTAGACCTGGGACCTTCCTGCCCTTCCCTGCCCTCTCCTACTTTATTGCTCGTTACACTCAACATGGGAGTCGTCTCTCTCCAAGTACAGATGAACTCTCCTGGAATGACAAGTCTACTGGACTCCTGGACACAGTCTTTTCAGAAATGTCTTTGCCGAGGACAGATGCATTTGCTTCACAGAGCAGGCCTCTTCAGAAACCAAGTTCCTCCCCAGGTCTCTGCCTCTCGACAGCAGGCGCAGCCTGGCGTGGCTGACCTTCACCAAGGCCTTTTTTCCACCTTAGCAGTCAACACTGGCATTGGGGATCTTGTTTCTGGGGACCCTGGGGCAATATATCTTTCTTGTCTCAGGGACATACCAGTTGTCTTCCTCCAAGGACACTGGGGCAGGTCACACTGCCCAGCAGGTCAGCACAGCAATTATAAGGTCTGTGAACTTCGCCGGTCTGGGTGTCTGATATCTGGAAGAGAATTTGGGAGGAGAGTTCTTTGATAGCTAAAGGTCACAGGGAAGCTAACCTTTACAGTGTGCAAAGAAGACAAAGGCTGCCTCTGCATCCGGACCATCCTTTTAATTCATGCCCACAGCTGGGATTGAGCCTTCTGAAAAATGCAAACTCACGGCTCCAAATTTGCTGTCTCAAGATCATCTGATGAGGACAGCAGGGAGTTCACTAAGATTCCGGACATTTACTAAACTCCCTGCTCTGCAGTACGGCTTGAGACAACACTGTCTGAAAAGGCAACTGGAGCAAGAAACCATCTCTAACCATGCAGGATTTTCTAGCTCCTAGGCAAGGAGGCTGGCACAGCCATGCAGAAGAGGCATTGGCCCATGGTGCCCCCCTGGGACAAGCCCTGGCAGCCCACTCCTGACTCCTCACCAGCCGCATTGCATCTCAGGCCACTACCCCCAACCCCCACACTCTTTATTGTAGATCACAGCCCCCTCTTGAGCCTGGACCCACTCCCCTCCGTCTCCTGCTCACCAAGGGCATCCCGTTCACCCTGCCCAACCGTGGTTCAGGGCAGAGACTTTGGGGAAGACTTCTTCTTCAGAGCCACTCCCACCTGCCTGCAAGCCCCAGTTGAATGGAAATTACCATGGTCTGATTCCCATCCACCCTAGAGCTCCATACCTGGCACATCTTACAGAGTCCTGGAAGGGGTGGGAATAATGAAATGATGAGTGAACAAATGACAGGGACTCAAATAAAAGCTATGGGGCTACTCTGTCACAGGATAAAATACATGATCAATGTGTTGTGCTGAGCTCCCTGTTTGCTTCTCATGTTGGCATTGCCAAGGAGTAAACTGAGAAGGGATGGAGTCCTGCCTGGGGGCACCCATACCTGCACTGAGGGAAGATACCCTCAGAGGTGTCATACATCAAGGCGGCAGGCAGACTCACCAAGTGGCTGCACATAGACACAAGGACAGGGAATGACAGGAAGGCCAGCAGAGAGCTGGAGAAGGGAAGTCTTCCTGGGAGAAGCTGCCTTTGGATACACTTTGATTAACTGGAAGGAGTTGGTAGAGAGGTAGCGGGAAGGAAGAAGTGAGAGGATGGTAACATGAGGGGTGCCATTAGCCTCATGAGGGGTACCGTTTGCCTCATGTGAGCTGCTGTGTACAGACCCTACAACCCTACTTATTCTCCAGATGGCAGCCCCTCTGGGGTTTCTGAATCAAAGGGAATGTGTTTGTCTAATATTAATATATATTTCCAGTTTATTTCCAAAGAAAGATGCTGCAAATCTAATTGCCACCATCACTGACAGGAGCTCCTGTTGTCTTGCTTTCTCACTGACAATTATTTTAAGCATTGCCAATCAAATATGTGAAAGACATTAAGTCAATTAGTTATATAATTATTAGTAAATATGAGTTTGAACTTCTATCAACAGTTCTTCTTTTTAAATTGCCTATTTACACCCTTCATTAATTTTGCATTTTTTCCTATTAGAATGTGTCTTATTTGGTTCTGGGAATGCCTTGTCCGTGGTGGATATTTGACTTTAGGGTTTCTGAACTTGCTCCCAGACTCTTCCTTCAGCAAGAGACAGATCAGTTCTGGCCAACAGACTCCAACCTCACTTTAAATGCCTTGTGAGGATAAGAGGTATTTGGAACTTGACAATCTGTAACCGCCAGCGATGCCTGTTTTTCTTGGGAAAGTGTGTGCACATTCATACACACATGCACATACAAATACACAAAAGGGTGCACACCATGGGCATTGGATGCCTAGCCTTCTACAGTGCACATTTCAGAGACCCTGTGCCAGAGCTTCCAGGAAGAGTTGGCATCTACCCAGACCACAGTTTCAGACACACTTAAAGAGATCTCTTCTCAATTGGCTTCTGGATTTTCACCTCATCCTGCGAGTAACTACACAGAATAAGCCCATGCTAACAAAATGTGATTTTTAAAGGGTGATTGGATACAAAGTAAGCAACAAAAAATTAGTAGCTTTTTTCTATACTATTAACAAGCAGTTAGACACAAATAAGTAATAATCTATTTAAAGATGGCAACATAAGCTATTTACACTGCATAATAATTAAATGAGAAAGGCGCAGATCCCATATGAAGAAAAACATTAAATTGTGCTGATAGCCTAAGAGAAAGACCTGAATAAATAGAAAGGGGCTTTGGGTCTACCAGGAAAACGTGACATGATAAAAATGATTTCTTCTTTAGTGTTTTATTATTTAATCTAACTATAAATAGAAAGCAGTCCCAAACAGAATAAGAATGGAGTTTTCTTTGACACTTTACAAATAATATTAAAATTCATGCAGAAGAATAACTCTTCTTTATCTGAGAGTATATTTTAAAATACTAAATAAAGGAACACTCACCTTATCAAGGTTTTATATAGAGTAACTAAAATCAAAACACCATGGTTCTGGCCCAAGGATCAATGACTAGATTAGTGGAAGAAAACTAAAAAATATATGGAAACTCAGTTAATAGTGGTTTCTTAATCTCCTGGTGAAAGGATAATTTATTTTATTGGTATTAACATACCTGGTTACTAATTTTAAAAAAGATTTCTACCTCATAGCTAATCATAATAACTTCAACATGGATCAACAATCTAAAAGTATATAAAAACATTAGAAGATATTGTACAATAACATTTGGATAACTTTCAAGTAAGTAGTTTTCTTGCAACAGAAAAATCAATAAGCTATGTTTGAGAATATAGATACATTTGAATACACAAAACTTTTTTAAAAGGTGCATGTCAGACAATTTTATAAGCATGCTCAAAGGACAAACAATATTCAGGAATTCTATGTGTAACTTATCTGATCACAAGGAGTTAATACCCATAATGGGTAAGACATTTCTGCAAATGAATATGAAACATCTTAATGACAAAATATAAAATTAATAAAAGTTTATAATAAGCAATTTAATAAGAAAATAGAATGTTAATATGTATTTAAACTTGTGTTTATTTTATTAATAGTTATATTACTTATTATCGTTCACTTGCTTGATTGGCAAACGCAAAAAAAAAAATGTCAGACAGGCCAACTTTCAGGCAATGGGCACTCCTGTCCTGATAATAAAAATTAGAGTTGCAGCAACTTTCTTTGGAAGTAATCTGATAATACCTATTAAAGTGGTATGTTGACTCATAATTCTTGAATTTCATAGCTTTCTCTCCAAAACAAGAGCACCACAAGGGAAGATGTCTGTCAAAGTCTCTGGACAATTTCTGTGTTTGCTTTGTCCAATGTAGAGCCACAAGCCACGTGTGGCTATTGAACACTTTCAATGTGGCCACTATAGAATTTTTATGTCGCTTAATCAGATTATTGTATGTTAAAATAGCCACATGTCACCATATTGGACAGTGCAACTCTAAACAGTCATGAAGTCAGTGATCTGGATCTTGGCTAATGCTGCAACAGCAGAAAGTGAAAGAAAAAAGAGAAAACATATTCTACCACAATTGATAGCTGATTGGACTTCATTCTTAATTCAACAAGTATTTATTGAGTGATATATCTGGCAATCCATTTGGAATGTGAAAAGCATTTCTACCTCATGCCTAATGAAGGCATAAAGCAGATAATTATATTTTCCCTTGTGAAGTTTATATCCTAGGGTGGGAGCAGGGGTAAACCTAGACATGAAAATAAAAGACCTAATAATAAGCACTGATTATATATGCCTGCCCACCAGTCTAGGTTAATTGAGGGCTTGTGAGGAGACCCCACACAGAGATATCTGATACTTCTGTTTTTCATCTCCTTTGTCTTCCATCAAGTCAATGATCTACAGCTTCTGGGAGCAGAGGACAGTGACTCACACTGAAAAGGAAAGAACTCTTATGACCTCCACAAGTCTTGCTTTGAGGTTTGGAAAGTCCAGAGAACCTCCAGACAACTCTGGAGACAAATAATCAATCAGCCAGGAGTAGTTTCAGCACCAACCAGGAGAAATTTGCTTCCCCAACAGTGTGACTCTGTTCATCCTGGTTCTGCTGACTCTCTCTCCCAGGGCTGCTCCTCCCAGCAAGGTGAGGACAAGAGCATGGATGGCTAGAGTGCAGCACACACTTCCAGTTCTTTCTGTTCAGCAGGTGCCCAGAGCATAGAGGGTTTCTTCCCTTTCTTCCTGTGCCCTGCCCTCCTTCAATTGGTTCATCTATGAAATTATAGAAGATGAAAGAGGACCATGGCAGAGACTGGATTCTGCACAACAGAGTCTCACAATTAAGTTTGCAAAAGTGCCAGCATGATCTTATGTTGGCAGCACTGTATACATAATTCAGTAAAGTTTCATAACCTTGATATATAAGTGTCTCACAGCTGTATTCGTGTCGACATTTGGTGTTGTATTGGAGTGGCATTCAATACCGTTAGGTGATTTTGTGTGCCATTGTGAGAATATCAGAGTTTGAGTGAGAGTAAAGAACAAACATTAAATTTCTTGTTAAGCTTGACAAGAGTAGAAGTGAAATCAGGGACATGTTAGTCCATGTTTACAGGGATAATGCCATGAAGAAATCGCCAGTGTCAAACGGATTGAACATTTTTCTGAGGAGAGAGAAAGCATCAATGATGAAGAGAGGTCAGGATGGCCAGTAATGAGCAGAACTGATTTTTTAAAATTGCAAAAATCCATCAAACTGTGTGTCAAAATCATCAGTTGACTGTAAGAAGCATAAAAGACCAAATAAACATTGAGAGAGAAACAGGAAAATCTTAACTGAAAATCTTGGCATGAGAAAAGTGTGTGCAAAAACGGTCCTGAAGGAGCTCTTGCATCACAATAATGTGCCAGTTCACACAGCACTGTCTGTGAGGGAGATTTTAGACAGTAGACAAATCACCGTATTGGAACACCCTCCCTAACTCACCTGATCTGGCCCTTGATGACTTTTTTCTTTACCTGAAGATAAAGGAAATATTGAAAGAAAGACATGTTTATGACAATCAGAACATCAAGGGTAATATGGCAATAGCTTTGATGGCCATTCCAGAAAAAGAGTTTCAAAATTGCTTTGACAGGTGGACTAGGTGCTGGCATCAGTGCATAGTTTCCTAAGAGAAGGACTTTGAAGGTGAGTGTAGTGCAATGAGCTATGTTGCACTTTTTCTAGGATGAGTTCGCAAACTTAATTGTCAGACTGCATAGGCTTCATGATTCACTGAGGGATCTATCAACTGGGACGACTAATAGGCAAGTTATAGATTCATTTTTCCTTTTTTTGAATGACATGTCTCATAGGGTGATCAGGAGGTTTAAATAGTAGAAGATCTGATGGAAGTCTCTCAGAACAGTGACTGGCCAATACTGGATGCTCAGTAAATATCAGCACTATTGTTATGATTTCTCTGTGTCTAATTCTTCATCTGACACTTTGGATTTTTGACAACCGTCTTACCCAGGATCGTTCTGCAAATTAGATGAGGGATGTGCACTAGTGACTGGTACATAATTTTGCTCAGTACTTGAGCTCTCATTTCATCACCATCATGGTCTCATCTTGTCTTCATGTTCTTCATCTTCTGTTCAACACACAATGGAGAAGAGGAGACAGCAGTGCTTGAGGGAAGGAGAGGCACATGGCATGTGACCACTCTTCTAGGAGAACATCAACAACTGCGGGGGGGCAGAGGAAGAGGAGATACCCACAAGGACTGTGAAGGGGCAGAGAGGAGGGAGGCCTGAGAGGAGCTGTCATGATGGAGAGGGGTGAAGGTGCCCACCAGAGTCAGTAAAGTCA
The DNA here is from genome assembly GCF_000164805.1 of Carlito syrichta. Lineage (NCBI taxonomy): Eukaryota > Metazoa > Chordata > Mammalia > Primates > Tarsiidae > Carlito > Carlito syrichta. The sequence goes on along the minus strand of NW_007245789.1, from coordinate 1,193,083 downwards.
GGGGAATGCAAAATATGCCATCGGATGGGGCTCTTGGTCACCCTTGGTGGACAGTGACTGAGGAGTTTTACTGGCAAGGTGAGTGCAGAAGCCTGACTGTGAGGGCTACAGGTAAGTGGAGACAGGAGCCCAACAAGAAGATTTTAGAGGGGCCTGGGAAGGAGGGGGTACAGAGAGGAAGCCAGGGTGTTAACTGAAGGGTGATGCAGAACCCTAAGAGGTTGTGCTTTGTTTTATTTTGATTTGGTTTTGGTGGGTTTTACTTTGATGTATTTTACATTGCTAATGTCTCTTAAAAGAGAGAAAGTTTTGAGCCAGGAGAGATTTGGGCTGCATTCAGAGGCCAAGTCAATGGTACTTGGGGGCTCAGACCCAAATCTCTGAAGCTCTCATCTATGCAGGGGACACTTGGTCTGACTCCCTGAGGACAGCCCATTATCTTTAGAGTACACAAGTCATTGGCAAGACCAGGCCAACCTCTAGGGGGTGGAAGCACACCATTTGCTAAAGCACTTGTCTCCTGGACTCCCAGTAATCCCCAGGAAACAGAAAATTACACTGGAGAAGAAAAAAGTGCATCAGATGCAATGTGGACCTCAGAGGGTTCCCTGCCTCAGACAGGTGAAGTTGCTTCTGAAAGAGATGAGGTGAGGCCAGGAGGGTATGCCCCATGAAGCAGCTGTCAGGAAACATTCAGGGGCATGAGAGACTGCATCCAGTGTGCTACCCAAGAATCACCACCAGTAATTCCCCAGGGAAAAACTTGCCCCATTCCTTGCCACTCTCAGAGAATGCCCACTCAAGTGACAGCTGGTTCTTCCATCAGGCAAGAGGGGGCGGGCAGCTATCCAGATGGCTCTATTCCACAGCTAGAGCTGGGGCAGAAATGAAGTTTCATTAACAACATGACAGGGGTTTGATTTTTCCCAGACTCTGTTGAGCTTTCTGACTGCTAAGCGCTATGTAGGTTGTAAACTAGCAGGCTATGGGTGCTGGGAATTCAAAGAGTAAATAAAATGTATATTTCTTACACTTGCTAGGGAAAAAAATCAATATCACATGTGTACTGATGCTAGACAGGCAGTGAAATTATTAAGAGCGACATGGATCTGCATGCCAGGCGAGGACATTCTGCATACATTAGAGGAATAACTTACGTTTTCTTTATGGTGATATTTTTATTTAAGACTTCCTCCTGTGCCAGAGCAATAGCATTCTTACTTAGCAACACAGATCAAGTCTTCATCCTTCACAAAATATGTAAATAACAATGAAAGCAGCATTAAGGGAGCCTCTTAACAGCCAAGAGGAAGAGGAAGAAGTAGGACATGGGCTCCAAAGACCAAGGTGACCAAAGACAGCCCTGTGCCAGCCATTTCTCTGCCCCTGGCTCCATCCAGGTGTTTCTGTTCCAAGTGTACCCACTCAGATGTCCTCACCCCAGGTGAACTCTCTTGTTCTCCTGTCAAGGTAGAGTTGGTACCCGAGAGCTTCATCCAGGAAGAAAAAGGGGGTGGGGGTTCCTGCCTTGGCCTCACCACATTTCCCACCTCACATTCATCTCCTGAGGAGGAAGCCCTGTCTGAAGAGCAGTATCTTTGTGATGAGATCACTTATTGCCATTTTCATACTTTGCTAAATGACCCAGTTCTGCACACCAGCCCTGCCTCAGGAAAGTGGCAATCCCTTCTACTCAGTGGCAGCTGATTGCAGGGAAGGCCCCAATTTCTCATTGTCTGTATGCATGTCCCTCATCCTGTATGACCCCAGAGTTCTTCAATCAAGGTGGGGTGCCTTTCCCTCCCAGGACTTCCTGGAGCCCACAGAGTGAGGAGACCACGGTTGTGGGTCCATCCAGTGGGTTGCTGCTTGCTCCAGCCTGTGTCTGGCCTCTGGGAGAATAAGAGATATGTGGAGCTAGGGTGAGACCACCTGACTTCAGGTGGGCAAACAAGCCCAGCCGAGCTCCAAAGAGCAGCCCAACTGACTCCTGATGCCCTCGTGGTGCATTTGTTTTGCCATGTGTTGATTGTCTGTTACATTGTTATGGCAGTAGATATTGATCACCCCATCTGCATCACCCTCTGATAGATCTCTGGATTTCTCTTCCCCTGCTGGATGAGGCTAACTTTCAGAAGGTGTGATTCTCCCTGCAGAAGAGAGCCAGGTCAATCAGGGAGAAGTCTCTTGAAAAGAGGAGCCTGTCTGCACCCTGCAGAGGGTGACTAACTCTCCCCCTTTGCCAGGATTGAAGGTTTTTCAGGACACAGGAAAGGCCCCCACGTATACCTGAGTGTGGTAATCACCTGAGCCCAGGAAGCAGGAGCTGAAGCTCCTCTCCTCCACACTGGACAGTCGGTGTCTGGACTCACATTCTGGTGCCCTGGAAAGTCCCCTAAAGACCCTGGTTCAGGCATAGAGTAGGTTCTTGAACACCCCACTCTGCTCATCCTGGGACCCCATCCACAGGAGCAGGTTTCTCCCACTCTGCCAGCTGCAATGCTGTGCCCACAGACATGTCTACTGCCTCTCTAGAGAAGCATTTTGGCTTCAAAAAGAAGGCTCATACTACCATTGAGAGGCATGGGTCCACATGTTGGTGGACTCAACCTGACACAAAGATCCCACCAGGAGACACTGGCATGTAGTCCTCCTCCCTAGGGCACCACCACTTCCCAGGCTCCTCCGTGCTCCTGTCTTGCTGAAAGAGAGAGAAGAGACCGCTGATGGGACAATTGTATGCCTTGAGTGGGCATAGACTATCTGCTAGCTGTCCCAGGTGCAAATTTAAACCTGTAATCAGGGCCGCATCACTTTTAACCCAAGGTCTGAGCATTGGGGCAGAAAACTGGTTCTGCATGGCATGGAAAAATTATAAAATTTGTAACAGTTCATATTCATAAAATAATCAAAATTCATGACAGCATGATAAGATAAAGCTTTTCTGCAGGAAAATAGACACACTCTCTGAGACTCACCAGAGCGATGTATCAAGCATCTGTTTTAATTATTCCATTTCAAGTAATTCTGACTCCGATATTACTATGGGCACTAACAGACTCCCAAGTTTACATATACATAGCCAAGCCTAGGGTGTGCATCCCACCACAGATGGAGGCTCCATGCAGCCCATCTGCAAGGAAGACCTGCCTTGCTACCTGAGCCCTTTGACTCAGGATTACCTTCCAGGACCCACCATGTTTAGGAGGCTGGCTCCAATTAGCCCCCAAGTGGTTCTTTAACTCAGGACTTTATGCAATCACAAAAAGAACACCCAAACCCACACTTGGAAACAAGCTCAGACAAAGCTTCACAAATGAGACAAGATGAGTTATTGACAATCAATTGTGATTAATTCACATCAACTTGGGTGCTGGTTCCAACCTTGACCTCATGTGGAACCAGGCAAACAGGAGTGGTCTGTTTTCAGCTTGGGTCCAGAATCCAGAATTCCCCTCCCTGTCTGCCATCCAGGGTGTGCTGGCTTTCCTCAGCCAATCCGGATTCCTTTCCGCACATGTGCTTCCCAGTATCAGGACCCTGGTTATTGGGCCATTTTTCTCAGGCCCTTGCAAAGGAACTTGGTCAAATTTTAAATGAGAGTCTGAGCTGCATTCCGAGGGCCTCTTGCCCACCATCCTTTCATGTAATGCTGCGTCTTTCCCTCAGAAGAGCCCATCTGCCACTTTGCACAGCCTAGCAACTCAGATTCAGCTTGGGCCTGCCTGACTCTCCTTCCATGACCTTTGTAAACCTCACACATGGCAGAGGGGACTCTTGTCACAGGTAGAGCTGATGGTGCTCACTTAACAACTGGGGCTGTAAAACCAGGTTTGTACACAGCAGAGGTTAACCCAGAGGATTGCTGAGCAGCTGGGATATTTTCCTTCACCCTCTCTGCTTTTGCATCTACCTCATCCTCACATTTCTCTACCATACCTTAGTGACTGAGCTTGGCGAGTTGCACACACCTGGAACTTTCCGCAGCAGCATAAGAATAGTTTAGGCCTTCACAACACAGCTTTTCTCACCTCTCTGTCCACACAGATGACCAGGACCGGTAGGTCAAGTGTTACCCAAGCTTGGGACACAGCCAGGCCTGCACATTTGTTTCAGTTAAGGGTCTTCTTTTCCTTCCCTAGGGATGGAGAGGAACTGACTTGGAGGAAGGACCCACCAGAGCACACTCACAGATTCTATCCTCTCTCCTCACCCTTCGAGAGACCAGCAAGGGCTCACCGGCAGCTGTGGCTGCAGCCCCTTCAGGGTTGCTTCACCTGAGGCCTAGCTCAGCTTCTCCCTGTAGTGGATTAGAGCCTTGACCCAGGACAACCTGGTGCCCACTCTGCCCAACCTAGGATTCCTGGATCCACACCCTCAGCCTGTGCCCACAGGGGGCTCCTCCCTCTCTTCTTTCTCCACACCCAGGCTATGGGCTACTTAGGACTGGACCTTGGGTCTCCTCTGTGTGTCCCCTCCATGCCTCACACAGGATTCAGCAGCCACCCCAGGGAAGGTTTACTGAATGAGTAACACAAGAGTAGAGATCAACGGTCAGGGCCAGGTGAGGACAACTGAACTCTACTTCCTGCAAGGATTTTGGGAGCACACATGAAGCCGCTGCACGCCAAGCTGGGTCACATCAACATGATTCAAGCCCTTCTCAGTTGCAAAAGTGGTGGCGGCACCAGTGTGAGTCAGGGAAGGGCACACAGCTGTGTCAGGGGCCTTTTCCTCTGGTCTGAATGTCCTGGCAATCCAGTGTACTTAAGAGTGCTCTAGGATGCTACAGGCGGAGACTCAGAATCCCTGATGAGGAGATCTCTGTACTGCCCCTCCCGACGCCCACAGTCTTCGCTCCCAGCGGCCTGGACATGCTCAGCCTGTGGAGACCACAGGCTGCCAAGGGAGGTGCCAAGTGGGGCATCTGTTCTCCCGAGTCGTCTGCATCTCGGCCTTCTTGCTGTTTGCACACACAGAAAGAGAAGGAAGTCTCAATTTTGCGCCTTCCAGGAGGTGCCAGTCACTTGGGAGTGAGTTGGTGTAGGTCTCTCTTCATGCACAGACCACGGTAAATATTTGGTTAGCGCCACAATTTCCACCATCAATGTGGTTCTCCCACTCCTCACGGCCCTGTGGTGGAAGGCCATAGGAGAGAGGGTGCCACCTGAGTCTCATGGTCCTTCTTACAGTTGCCCAGATGTGGCCCTGCACTGACCACTCCCAAGTTGTGTGACAATTCTCTAAGGCCCCAAACAACCAGGTCCCCCATCTCCACCCACTAACAGGATAACACATTGAGTCCCAACCACCATGAACTAGGAGGACCAAGATGTGATATGTGCCCCAGGGTCCTTCCCCAATGCTCTGAGACAATCATACCTGCACACCTGACAGTATCTGTCCTGTGCTGCAGGTCCTGCTCCTGGTCACCTGCGATCGGGTCCATAGAGCAGAGGGGCTTCTCTTCTCTGGGTAGAACTAAAGCCAAGAGATTCATAAGCAAGCCCAGGGCTGCAGGTGAAGGTGGCTGAGCCTTAGAATTCTCCGGACACCTTGGGAAGATAAGCCTGTTCTCTGTGGTTGTTTGCTCTGTCACTGATAGCAGGGCATGACCTGGTGTAACAAAATGCCTTTCTCACTAATGCATATCGATTGTGTCATCACTTAAGGCTATGCCCACTCTCACCTCACAAAAGGTTGGTGGTGGCTCATAGGGTACAGTCCTTACATACCACACCTTGCCAAGAGCAGAGGACACAGAGGTCCTCCCAGCAGGAGAAAGTCAACTGCACAGTAGTGTGGATACCTCCTGCTACTTGGAGGCCATAGGGAGCAGATGGTTACAAAGTTTCCAATTCTAACAGTAGGGGGCAGGTGCACTTACTGGCAGGGGACCTTGTCACTCCTGGTACCAGGCTCAAGCTGATGTTTATCTCATGGCTGCTGGGTCCAACAGTGCAGAAATCAGCTTCCCAGAAACTCCATTTACAGAGCAGCCTTGTAGTGGGGCAGAAGGCAGAGGGGCCACAGGGGTCCCTGTGCTCAGTGCTGATGATGGGAAACAAGGTTTCTATTTGCAGACCTGCTCTCTGCACCAGGAAGGAGTTTATTCCATGCCCTTGATCAAGCAGAGCCTGGAGGCTGGAGTGGAAAGATCTGTGCTCCCCTCACTGTATCAGTCCCTCAGGAACCAGGGAAACTGGGCCCCAGAGCAAGAGGGAACCATCAGGCGTGACTGGATGCTTACCAGTGCCAGGGACTCACAGATAAGGATGGGGGCACGCCTGCAGCCTCAGAGATCAGGCTCACTTCCTTACACATTGCCTGCTTGAAATGCGTGGTTCTGGCTTTTTGTACAGCCAATGCCAGGCAACGTCCAGGACTCATTGCCAGGGCTCAGGTGGAGGGAGCAGGGACAGGCCAGGGACATTTCCAAAAGCCCACCATTAGAAGACTGTGTGTGAGTGGTGGTAGATGGGTCCCCTGCAAAGATAAAAGGTAGACAACCTAACCCAGACCCTTCCCCGGTCAGGTGGGGATGTCTGTTTTTCTAGGGAATGGCACAGGGAGCCAACTGCTGGCTTCCAGCTACTCTAGACTGGGCATTTCCAGCAGTTCAGGTATGGGGGATGATGGGGCTGGAGGAAAGCCAGCACTTCTCAGACCTCAGGACCCCACACAAGGAGGATAGTAGACAACCAGCTCTCAACAGATAAACCTGGCAATGTCGCCCTATTTGGGTGGGTGTGCAGGGATAGTAAGATGGATTCTGTTAGCTGAGCACAGTTGGCAGCCTGTTCCTGTATCCATCAGGGCAGGGGCAGCATGTTGGGGAGGGCCAATGATCTCTTCACATGGCTTTGGGGACTGGAGGCATGAGCCTTGCAGTGCTTGTTCTTTGGTGTCCCTGGGGTTTTCACTTAAACACTGAAGCATCTCTAGGTTCTGCTCAGTAGCTGCAAAAGTGTGGACAAAGGTGGGCTCGGTGGCTCAGTCTGTAATCCTGCACTTTGGGAGGCTGAGATGAGTGGATTGCCTGAGCCTGTGGGTTCGAGACCTGCCTGGGCAACTTGGTGAGACCTCATCTCTACAATTAATCAAAAAATTATCTGGGAGTGGTAGCATGTGCCTGTAGTTCCAGCTACTTGGAAGGCTGAGGCGGAAGGATTGCCGGAGCCCATCAGGTCGAGGCTGCGGTGGCCGGGAGCGTGCCACTGCACTCCAGTCTGGGCGACAGAGTGAGACTCCAACTAAAAAAAAAAAAAAATGTGGACAAGAGGCAGGATTGGCTGGAAGTCTCAATTGTGGACAGATGGAGTAAAACTGGGGTAGAAATGTCACTGTTTTCATGTTTTTCTATGGCAGGAAAGTAGGCAGAGTGGTGATTTTGTCTTTGGTCCACACGGCAGCGGGGGAACAGGCCAGGATTCAATGTCCTGATGTCTGTAGTAGTAGCCAGAGTTGTAACCAACCTTTGCAACCCTCCAACCAGAGGCAGAGGCTTCTACTTAGAAGCAAAAATTAACCCACCAGAGATAGCACCAGGGCCACTCGAGAGTTGAAATTGCAGGCTCCAGGCTCTTCCATCCCTATTCCCTCCTAGATTCTAGAAGGAGATGGGAGAATCAGTTGCCAAAGCTCTTGTTAACATGTCCATTCATTCATTTAATAAATATTCACTAGGCACTAGTCAAGTATCAGGCATACATCTGAGCTCCATAATTTGAAGATGATTTATAGAAGAACAATTTTACATGGAGACTCTTCATTTATTTTTTTCAGCAATAAGCCCATGCTGAATACACAGAATCACAAGCTCTGTGGGTGAGAGTCTGAGCACGAGGTCCACAGAGGAGGGGTCTTAGCCTGGGCACTAGGCTAGGAAGGTGGTGCCTCTGTTCTGGCCTGGCCCGAATGTGGTAGTGACTTGGGATGCCTAGGGGAGTAGGGGGTGGAAGTTGAGGGAAGGGACTAGGGAACTGGAAAAATAGGCAGGAAGAAGCAACAAGGAGGTCACTACGGATGTTGTTATTGCCCAGAACTGTGTGTGAGGGAATGTAGTGTGTGCACTTGAGAGACGGGTACAGGAGGATTTATACACTGATTCCCTATGCATTCTTGGTGATGGGTGGGTTCTTACATAGGCTTCTGGAGTTGGAAAGCCCCTAGGAAGAATGGGAGAGATTGGATTGGAGGCTCACCTGAAGCCTGTCCAGCCCACCACTAGTAGGATCCCATGGGGTTCCTTAAGGCAAGCGTGAACACTTGCTTTGGCCTCCAGTAGCCAAGAGGGCCCAATGGTCCCATCTCCGGGCACTCACAGCCCTGGTGTGACCCTCTGCACTGGCCCAGAGCTGGTCTGTGTAGCCCACAGAAGCTGAGAGAAGTCATGGGTCCCTCCACATTAGGTGATACAAGACACTGGCACCCTCTTGGGCTCACCCTCCTTTCTGGGTCTCCAAGCCATGCCATAGGGAGGCCACACTGAATCCCCCACTGTAATTTCCATCCTCTGAGACTTATAGCAGAAGCATCAGCTTAACCCACCTGCAGGTCAAACCCTAGAAACAGTTATGACAGAATGAGTTCTTGTTTAAAGCCACTAAGTTTAGGGTATTTTATTAAGCAGCAGTAGATGCCTAATGCGATCCCACTTTTGATGTAAAGTCTGTGGGATTCTGTTTATTCCATATTGTTACCTTTTTAAGTTAATTTATATTGCACAAACATAACCAAGAAATACGTGACATATTCTTTAAAGAAAAGTGAACATCAGCAACAAGGCTAAAGACTGCTCTGACCTCTACAAACACCACCAGAGTCACTGACTCTCCATGACCTTCCCATCTTCCAGCACCACTGCCAAGAACCCCAGCCAGGGACTCCCCACTTTCATGCAACTTTACACCTGAAATGAAAGTTTAGTGTCCCATAAAATTTTAAAGTGGTATGTCGTTTGAGTTTTGTCAATTCATTTTAGATCATGAAGAAATCTTCACTTTCAGCAAATAAAGACATAAAATTGTTTTATTTTTGTTCTTTGGGGAACTAAGTTCCCCACAAACAAAATGTTGGAGCAGAGAAGCTTTTGAAGACTCATAATCTGTCTACAAACTCCTGCACAGAGCACCTGCATGCATGGCAGAGAAGAGCAAGACTTCTTGGATCGAAGTGCCTGTATGTGCACATGCCTATGCATGATGTGTATGTGCTAGTGTGTATGTGTGGGGAGGGGTGTATGTGTGTGATGTGTATGTACTAGGTTTATGTGTGGTATGTATGTGTAATGTGCATGTGTGTTAGGTGTGTGGTATATGAGTGTGGTGTATGAGTGTGGTGTGTCTCTGTGTATGGTGCGTATGCATGGTGTGCATGTGTGTTATGGGTGTATACTTGTGTGTAGTGTACACATGTGTTAAGGGTGTGCATGGTGTGTGAGCATAGGGTGTCTATCTATGTGGTATGTGCATGTGTGGTATATGTGCGTGTTAGAGTTTTGTATATGTGTGGTGTGCCTGTGTGTTAGGGGTTTGTGTGGTTTGTGAGTGTGGTTTTTCTGTGTGTATAGTATATATGTGAGTTTGGGGTATATGTGTGGTGTGTGAGTGTGGTGTGTCTCTCTGTGTGTGGTGTGTATGTGTGATGTATCATTGTTAGGGTTGTATGTGCATGTCTGTGTGGTGCATGAGTGTACTGCGGGACACTTTCGCATTCTTACCAATTCTCATTTGGAATTCCTGAGGTATCTCCCCAGAATCCTGTCATTCATCTGAACCATTAAGAAATTGGCTGAAATGTCTGAATTCAGTTTGAGGCTTGGCACCCAGGCCAAGGGGTGTACGTTTATGTGTGTGTATGAGGTCTGACATTTAAATTCATGACCTTATTGCCACTGTGTGCTTATGTTGGCAGCACTGTACAAACAACTCAGTAAGGTTTCATAACCTTGGCATATATCAGTGTCTCACAGCTGTGTTCGTGTAGATGTGTGGCAGTGCCTTGCTGAATGGTGTTCATTATTGCTGTTGCATGTGCTTATGTTCTGTCATGAGAATGTCAGAGCTTGAATTAGAGCAAGGAGCAAACATATTTCTTGTTAAACTTGGCAAGAGTGGAAGAGAAATCAGGGACATGTTAGTTCAAGTTTATGATGACAATGCCATGAAAAAATTGCCAGTGTACAAAAGGATTAAACATTTTTCTGAGGGGAGAGAAAGCATCACTGATGAAGAGAGGTCAGGACGGGCAGTAACAAGCAGAACTGATGAAAACTTTACAAAAATTTGTCAAATTGTATGTCAAAATCATCAGCAGAATATGAGAAGCAGAGAAGACCAAATAAACATCAATAGAGAAACAGGAAAATCTTAACGAAAATCTTGGCATGAGAAAGCTGTGAGCAAAAATGGTCCTAAATGAGCTCTTGCATCATGACAATGCACCAGTTAACACAGCACTGTCTGTGAGGGAGTTTTTAGCCAGTAAACAAATAATTGTATTGGAACACCCTTTCTACTCACCTTATCTGGCCCCCAATGATGTTTTTTCTTTACTTGAAGATAAAAGAAATAGTGAAAGAAAGACATTTTTATGACATTCAGGACATCAAGAGTAATATAGTGCCAGCTCTGATGGTCATTGCAGAATGGGAGTTCCAAAATTGCTCTGACAGGTGAACTAGGTGCTGGCATCAGTGCATAGCTTCCCAAGAGGGGTACTTCAAAGGTGACCATAGTGATATTCAGCAATAAGGTATGTAGCACTTTTTCTATGATGAGTTTATAAATTTAATTGTTAGACCTTGTATGTGTGGTTTACATGTGTGTTAGGTGAGGAATCCAGGTCTCCTGACTTCAGCCAAGAGTTTTTCCATCTAGAAGGAGCAGAACCGATTTCTTTAGTAAATCTTGGAGTGCTGCAGGAAGAGAAAATCTCTTTCCCATGAAGACATCTAGTCACACATCAGTCACAGAGCAGCTCAGTTCATGATGAAAGGGTCTGTACTGTCTGGAAATGTGCAGACATCCAAGTACAGCAGTGTGAGTTCTGTTCAGGATGGTAATTTATATCATTATCTTCTGCTTCTGCAGAGAAAATAAAATTGTCTTCCTTAAGGAATGGAGAACATTCTGGCACTGTATATTATTTTCTAATTTCAGGACACCCCCACTCCCACCCCAGTATCCAAATTCAGGGTGGTGAGCCCTGAAGAAATTGCCTGGGCTCTCTGTTGGTTCCCCATAGCCTGTATCAACCATGTGTTGTTTCTCAGTCCCAGACTCTACCCCTCCTCATATCACACTTTCTGTTTTCATAAATGGAATTTATGTACATATTAAAAAGCCAAATGCCACATGAGAGGTTTTCAACAAAGTCAGCAGTGCCCTGCCTCCTGAACCTTCTTCTTCTTTCTGCTCTTCAGAAGTGAATAATTTCAATCAAATCATGCAATCTTGTATTTACCTCCATTTTTTCCACAAAAAGATGCTTACACTTATTTTTTTCTTGATTGTTTTCCTTTAGATTATATATATTGATTTTCTAATATAGGAAATGATGGTTTTGTATTAACTCACTTCCCCTTCAAACCCCAACAACCTTCTAATAAGGGGGTTTCAATTTCATCACCCACCACAGTTAAATCAATGCTCAATCCATGCAGAAATATTACTATGCAAATAGTGTTCACAGCTGAGTCACACCACATTTTACTTCCTGCAAATGTTTTGTTTACCTCAACGCTAATATTTCTTTTCTGTACCTATCACTCATTTATCAGCATGTTAGAATGAAAACCTCATTTCACTATGACCAAGCACACCAGGTGTTCTAGCAGATTCTTATTCTCTACTTGGTCCTGGGTGGGTTCCTACATCCCTAGTGGAAACTTCTGTTCTACTTTAGTCAGAGGCCATAGCTCTAATGTGTAACTAGATTTCTTCATGGGAAAGAGTTTTCTCTGCCTCCTGCAGCACTCCAGGATTTATCTAAAACAGACAGTCACACTGTCTGCCCTCTGTTCTGCTCCAGTCAGAGGCCATAGCTCTGGGGCCTGTTGTACCCCGATCCTGACCCCTGGGATCCCTATTATCCTTCTCTTCACTCCACCTCCTCATTTTGGAGTTGGTGTTTTCTGGATCCCGTGGATTTCTCTTCTTGCTTTTCACACTTAGTTCAGTGCAGCAAATTTTTTAGTAGTTTCCTACAAAAAATAAAATGTATGGGAACTGAAAATATTTAGAACTTGCATGTCAATCTTCAAAACCGATCAAGAGTTTTGCCAGTTGTAGAAATCTCGTCTGGAAATTACTACCCCTAAGAAGTTGGAAGACCTTGTTCCATTCTTTTTGAGTTCCAGAGTAGCTGTTAATAACTCTGATGTCATCCTAATTCTGGATCTTTTTATGTAACATGTTTTTTCCCCTCCATCTTTCCTGACCAGTACAGTTAATATTTCTTTTCATTACTGATGTTCTGAAATTTCACAGTGATGTGCTTTGAGGCTGTTTTTTGTTGTTGTTGTTGTTTGTTTGTTTTTTATTATTCTTTTTCTGAGTATTTATCTCTGTTCTAAAAACTAAAGTCCACTTAAGTCCTTCAGTTCAAGATCTTCTTTATTATTTATTTGATAATACCTTCTTATTTCATTTTGCATTTTCTGGACCTTATAGTTTTCTAATTTGAATCTCTTAAATTATTTTTTCTAAATATATTTACTTCTTCATTTTTTTTTTTTTTTGAGTTGGAGTCTCACTCTGTCGCCCAGACTGGAGTGCAGTGGCCGCTCCCAGCCACTGCAGCCTCGACCTGCTGGGCTCCGGCGATCCTTCTGCCTCAGCCTTCCAAGTAGCCGGAATTACAGGCATGAGCTACCACGCCCGGCTGATTTTTTGATTTATTGTAGAGCTGAGATCTCGCTGCCCACGCGGGTCTCGAACCCGCGGGCTCAGGCAATCCACTCACCTCAGCCTCCCAAAGGCGTGGGATTACAGGCTGAGCCACCAAGCCCAGCTTTACTTCTTCATTTTCATCATATTATCTTTTTGTACATGCAGTACTGTCTGGATTGATTCCTCAACTTTGACTCCTAACTTTACTTCTTATCTTTTTTATTTCTTAGATGTCTGTTCTCATACTTTAAATTTTTGAAGTTGTATTCTTATTCTCTGATTTTTTAAAAAAAATATTTACATTTTCTTATTTCCCTTTATTGTCCAGTTGTGATTGAGTTATTTTTATCACTATATGACTATGGTCCCAGTCTTTCATACTGGGGGTTTTCCCAATGTGTAAGGGTCAGTGATATCCCCCAATATCTAACAATAAGTCTCTGGAATAATAATGGGAAGCTCTGTGTGGTGGGTGGGCCTTCCTAGCACTGGGCATAACTGGCAAAAGACAAGGGAGCAACTTGGCTCTGTCACTGGGGGTCTATGATCTAAGAGACCTGACAGGTTGCTGGAGAAGGGATGGAAGAGTCTAAGTCCAACTGCAAGTATTTAGGAAGCCCAATAAGATCAGAAACTAGTGGGACTTGGTCTCTACATGCTTATTATTCATTCAGTCACCCAACTTTCACCCGTCTTTGGTTGATCATCGTGTTTGCCAACCTAAGATAATCAAAAGTGTCAGAATCTAGTTTAAGGAGAGTTTATTAACATGAAAAGCTTGAGGAGGAGCCATCTAAGAGGCACAGATTCCAAGGAATGGAAGTCAATATTCTGAAATGTAGAAGTTTGAAATTGCTTATAAGGACTACATTTAGGAAAGCTTAACATAATTTCAGTATCTTTCTATGTAAAACTTGATGCATAGATACAAGGATCTGACTCGCCAAGGTGGTCTTTTTTCATTTGGAAAGATATTTTTTAACATTCAACACTGAAGATGCAACAATTGTGTTATCTTGGGCACCATCTGGTCTGAGTTAGGGACATGAGGTACAATAAGGAAGGCAGTTAATCTCTGTGACAAAGACCAGAGACTGGAAGGTAAGAAGGTCTGGTCTCTGATCTCTCCTAGTCATTTATAGAAAAAAACAAAAAACAATGAGGAGGAGAGATAATCTATTAGCTAAGAAACAGAAGTTACAAGCATACTACATGACTCCATTTTCAGAGCTTAACTTCCCCCCTTCCCCACCGCCCTTGGCATAATTTTATTTCTTTTACATGTTCCAGTATACAGAGTGGACCTGTTTTTCTTTTTCAGAGGTCATTCTTCAGTACACTGTGTTGTTGCTGTGAGGACACTGTGGTCTAACTTTTCCTTGTAAGGGTTTTTAATCAACTCTCCTGCTTCGAACATCCCCAGTATTCAACAATTCCGGTGTCTTTTACTTTCCAATTCTAGGCCTTTCCAGCATCCTAGAGCTCCAAGAGACTCATTTCTTGTTGGCCTCTTCTCCATGGAAGACGTTGGTTTAGGTTTTTTTTTGGCTATGTGTAGTTGGCGGCCACTCATGATACTCTCCAGCACTACCATTGAGTAGACTTCTTCCCAACATTGTCTTGGCTCCAGTTCTCTTCATGCACATGGGTTTTTGTGCTTTTTGTTCTTTGGGTGTCATCTGAGGGCAATAAGGTGAGGAAGCAGAGGGAAGCACTGGGCCAACGTAGATTGCTTCCCAGATCCCTGTCTCTGAAAATCAACTGGGACCCACCTTCAGAGATCTGGACTCAGGTAGCCCAATGTGGTGCTTAGATATCCATTACAGTCTCTCTCTCTCTCTCTCTCTCTCTCTCTCTCTCTCTCACACACACACACACACACACACACACACACTCTCTCTCTCTCTCTTTCTCTCTCTCTCTTTCTCCCTCTCTCTCTTTTTGTGAGCCAAGAGAGCGAATAGCTTACACACTGAGAAAGATTGTGCTAAGCTCATTTTATAGGATGTCTCTCCATTTATTCAGATCTTATCTGATGCGCCTCAGGAATGTGCTGTCATGTTTCTCATATAAGGATAATGAAGATGATTATGATCACGATTGCTAATGCTCTCCAGGCACTGTGCTTAGCTTGTTTCCAAACCCTGCTCTGTTCTCCCTCTTGGGGAACTGAAGAGGCAGGTGCTCCCACTAGCCCTCTCTGACAGGGAAGTAAGGAGGCTCACCTGAGATTAGGCAGGCAAAGGGGACAGAACCAAGATTCCACCCTAGATGTCTGTAGTGAGAGCAGTTATGTTTTCAGCTATTGCTCAGTCCCACATGTGTCCTATCCCTCTCTTGCTGGGTTTTCATAAGGTCATTTTTGTGTGTTTTAACTCTAGGTAGGGTAGGGTTAGCAGGAGAGGATCTTCCAAGAAGATCTCCAGGGCCTGGTATGTCTTTTCTACCCATGGCTATCCTGTAACCTGGTTTCTTTCAATCCCATTTCATATCAGGCTCAGAGTTCTTGTACCAATGAGTTGCTTTTACTTTTACAGCAAGTGCTGGGTGGACTGGTTGGGAATGATGGCCATGGGTGTCCAGGCAGAGACAAGGAAGAATTTCTTAAGGAAACACTCAGAACTAGAACAGGATATGGTGAGGAAAAAGGCCCTCAGTTGGAAATTGAGAGCCAAAAACGGGGTCCACAGAGTCTGAGCAAGTTCTCTTCACTGGAGGCAACATCTTGAAAAAAAACAAGTGATTAACATCAAACTCAAGCACTATCATGAGACAGAACCAGAATGCTACTGCTGTACAAACCAATGGAATTAATTTTGTTCTGTTGTCTGTGCATTTGGGGATGGTTGGGTAGGGAGAAGGGGTGGGCAGACAACTGCTGCCATCAGGGCCTCCGTGTTCTTAGGCAATGCAATTATGTCCATATCTTCATTTCATCTGCCTCCTCTCACCCCCCGACAGTTTGCAGAAACAGCTACAGGAGGGTTATGTGCCATAAACCCTGCCCCAGGCCACCTGTCCCAACTCTGAAGCCCCATGCCAGTTCTTGGTGCCATGTGGAACCTCTGAGTCGAGCCATCAGCAGCCACCTTCTCAGGAGTGGAGCCCAGAAATGATTGTTTTGGTTGGCCAAGGCCATGGCCAGTGTGCCTATAGCCCCTTGAGAACTCTGCTACCCTGTGCCAGCCTCTGGCTTCTTCATGTAGGGTGGTGCTGCTTACTGGCATATCTAAATGCCTGGTTTCTGCTTTTCCTTGCCAGTTACCCTTTCATCCCCAACATGTTCCTCATGACAACCTCAGTTCCCAGGACTGTGCCACTCCAGGCCAGCCTACTTTTCAGACCCAGCCTGAGTCTCTCTGCTCTGTGATGCTTGGCCTGCAGGGATCCCCAGTAGCCTCATAGCTGTGGTGCATGCTGAATAGTCTGTCCTCATCCTCCTGAGAGCCCTACTGAACTCTGGGCATACTTGCATCCCACCAGCCAGTCAGTACACATTCACTGGGTGGGGGACTGATCAGGGAGGTGACACTTGACACAGAGCAGAAATGGAGATGGGTGGGGGAGGGCTGCCCCTACAAGGACTCTTATAGAGCCTAAGGGCACGGCCCCTCCATATGCATGCTCAGAGTTGCAAGTGCTGAGGAATGCCTGAGGTACAGGTACAGGGTTGGGTGAATAACATCCCCAAAGATGTCCACAGTCTCATCCCTGATACCTATGAAGGTGACCTTATGTGACAAAGGGACTTTGTGGATGTTATTAAATCTCTTGAAATGAAAAAATTATCCTGAATGGTCAAGTCATCCAAGAACCATTATCATAAGGATTCTTACGAGAGAGAGGCAGAGGGGACCAGACAAAAAAGGAAGTAATAGAATGAGGACAGATGTGGTTCTACCTTTTTTAGGGACACCACAACACAATATTTGAGTGAAATTCTCTGGTCTGATATCTTCCTTCTTCCCCTAGGGCTGCTATACTTTCTCTGCTCAGGACAACTGGGGGGCCATCTTCCCTGTCTTTGAAATTATAGATAAACAGGAACTACTATTAACAAGAGTGACCACAGAACAGCAGCACAGGGAAGGGCTCTACTAGCCAGGCTACTTAGTCCGGGACCCAGTGCTGACACTTCCTGTTTTGGGCCCTGAGCTAGGCCCTAACCCTCTGTGCCTCACTGTTCTTCCTCATCTAGAATAGGGATAATAACAGCATATCCTCATAAATCATCATGAAGACAGAATGGACTTGTACATGCCATGCAATGAGAATAGTGTCTGGTGCCTATGATTGTCAGCTGATACTAAGGTCAAGAGAGCCAGAAAGATTGCAACTGCAATAAGACACCACCCACCACCCATCGGGTGTCAAAAAAAATCAGTGCTGACACAGTTAGGAAATGAGCTTCCTGTTTATCAGGTGGGAATGTTTTATTGTTATTATCTTTTTTAACAATAAGCTTGAAGTTTTTATTAAAATTAAAAGCATGGCCAAACATTCCACGTTGGGTACTCTGTCTTATAGAAATACTATCTCTAGCACAGGAGGACTTACGCACAAAAATGTTGGAAAGAAAACTCTTCTTGTGGCAAAATAAAAAGAAAAAGGAAGAAAAGAACATTAAATCCATGCAAATATCTTTCAGTAAGTTTTTTGTAGATCTATTGCACAGTGTGATGAATATAGCTGGTAATAGTATATTGTACATTTCAAAATCCCTGAGAGTAAATTTCAAATGTTCTTAGCACAAAAAATAAGTATTTGAGATGATGGATATGTTAACTAGATTGATTTAATTATTCCACATTGTATTCATAAATCGTAACATCACTTTGTAACCTATAAATATATGACTATAATTTGTC
This sequence comes from Carlito syrichta, assembly GCF_000164805.1. NCBI lineage: Eukaryota > Metazoa > Chordata > Mammalia > Primates > Tarsiidae > Carlito > Carlito syrichta. Next base: position 1,175,322 of record NW_007245789.1, on the reverse strand, counting down.
AATTTACAATCATGCTTTTTTATAAAGTACCTAAGATACATGGCCTGCTGTGCTTCCTGTATCAGACACTTGATATACAACATTGTTAACAAACCCTAAATATTGAAAGCAAAAGGAAACAAATGAATCAAAATATGTGTCGACTTGGTAGCTTAACTTCATCCATAGGAATTATTTTAAGTGAATTTAAAATAATAACTTGTACATCCTTATTGGTTATATCCTCAAGCTCAAAATGCTATTAACCCATTGTCTCCTGACAGATGCTTAGTAATGATCAATGATCTTGGTATTGTCTTTCCTACTATGACATATCAGGCAGCTATTGTTTAATCTAAGCTTACATATATAACTTAGAAGTAACATCTATAGGATTTTGTTCAATAAACAAATCAAGTCCCAGAGTCACGTACAGAGCTTTTTGCTTTTTGTACAGAGAGCGTTCTTACAGGGTCACGTATGCCTGTGAGGAATTTTATGTGTAGAGAGGGGTGAGGCCAGGTGCTTCCTCACTTCTGTCCTCAAGGTTTACTTCAAGGGAGAGGACCAAAGTGAAGTCCACCCATCTCCCTAGTCGTAATAATAAGCAGCTTTTGCACTTTAGCAATAAAGAAAAAAGTATAGGCTGGACTTGGTGGCTCAGCCTGTAATCCCAGCACTTTGGGAGGCTGAGGCGAGTGGATTGCCTGAGCATGTGGGTTCATCTCAATAATAATAATAATAAATTAGCAGGGTGTGGAAGTGCATGCCTATAGTTTCAGCTACTTGGAAGGCTGAGGTTGAAGGATCGCCAGAATCCAGCAGGTCGACGCCGGGGTGGCCGTGAGTATGCCACTGTACTCCAGCCTGGGTGACAGAGTGAGACTCCAACTCAAAAAAAAAAAAAAGAAAGAAAGAAAGAAAAGAAAAAGAAAAAAGCATAAATTCTGAAACCAGAGCAGGGCCTAGTCTGGACTTCAACAGACACCTCTATTGTGTCTGAGTTCAGCTCCAGCTCTGGATGGAGCACCTGTTACTTTGGGTTCCTATCTGTCCCCAGGGACCTGTCACTTGAGAGAGAGAGTGAGTGGATGCAGGGCTCACTTTATGTGCAAGAATGTTTCCTGGGTGACACTGGCCACCTGGTGTGCTGGCATAATAAGAAGACAAAACACTTTTATGATGATAAGATTAATTCTTAATGTAAAGACATCCTATAAAGTTGTGGTAATTAGGACAACATACTACTGGTTTATGCTGAGATAGGTAGTGTAGGTAGCATTATATCTGTTTATATAATATACAAATATATTAATATTGTATAATGTGTTATTACCTGTATTATATGAGTATGTATATTTTAGAATACATAGATAAGCAATACATATAAAAACATTGATCAGTGTGTGCTTACCAGATGTTTTCATTATGAAGTTCCCTCTTAGCTCTTGTTGGCCATTGCTTAGATCTATTTTTCTTTTTTTTAAGTTAGGAATTGCAAATATTGAAATTCGAGTACTGCCATTTCTTCTTAACCCATTTGCTATCATTCTTGTCTAAAGAAGATATTTTTCTCATCAACCATCTGATTACCTTGGTTCATTTTGTGAAGGAAAGGTTGATAAATGCTTGATTCTTCCCCTTACTGGTTTTCTGAATAAGTCATTGTTTCTTTCATTTTTCTAAAAGACAGGGATGTTTTTTGAAGGTCATTATGAACTCCTATATTTAACTTACTTCATGTACTTCGTTAATTGTAACCATCATCTTCGATATTTAAATTGTCTCATGTTTATATGTATATTCATATATGCAAATGTGTGTCTGTATGTATGTAGCCAGAATGGAAATACAGAGATTATTACTAACAACCTGTTTAATGAAAATATTTTAAAATTATTTTCCATGTGAGGATATATCCCACAAAAGATGTCCAATGAAATTACTGTCCTAAAGCCATTTAAAACAGTTTATTTCTATGGGGTTACATTTCTAAGTTAATTCCTATTTTGTTTCATTTATTTTATTTCCCTTTACATTTTTAGTGGTTTTAAATTGTTTCATATTTTAATTAAATTTTGTTTTTTTATATATTATATAACACTTGTACACTAAGCACCTTGTTTTCATATGCATTCACTTGTTTTACCTTTGTACAACACAGGGAGGCTCTGCTATTACCTTCGATACAGATAAGAAAATCAAGGCACAGAGAGGTCAAACATCCTACTCACGGTCATGCAGGACCAAGGAGCAGAGGCTGTCCTGGGGGCAGCAAGAGTCTTTACTCAAGGCAGGATGCTATAGGGGTGAAGCAGGCAGTCATGTCTGCACTCACCTTCACCTTCACCTCCACTGAGGAGCACAACCCTGGAACATGTGGTCTGGGTGAGAGGGAATTGTCCATCCAAGGAAGAGGCGGTCTGTGTCTTTTGCAGTCCTGGGCTGCTCTTCCACCTTCTCAACTCCAGGGAAAAGAACTTGGCACGCACAGTCCACATGCTAGGGCCCCTCATGAGCATGTGTTCTGCCTGGTCAACAACAGACCCTCTGAGGGCAGTGCCCACCTAGATCTCCCAATCCCCAACCCCTTCTCCATGTAGAGCAGAGAGGGAAGAAGTGCCTGGGGGCTCGGGATTATTCTCACTGCCCTATTCAATATCTAGTACCTAGTGCTCACTGCCCAGTAGCTAGTGCCTGGTTGACCCCTGCTCCTTCCTACATTCCCTATTTAGGCCCAGTATTGCATACCCAAGCCTCATGGCCAATGTGCTGAGTTCCTGGATAGTGCCCACTCTGCACACTCATGCTCCCAGCCTTTATTCTACTGGGAGAGGGGTCACAACTGCCTCTCTTGTCAACTATACTTTAGGATTCTGGACCTTGTTCTGGACCTGGTCTGGCCCACCCTCTGGGTCTACTTGACCTTCCACATCCTCTCTGCCTGGAGCCCCCATCTGCTGACCTGACAACTAGAAAGTCACTCTCCCCTGACCCTTCAAGAGGCTGGACTCAGAGTGTCTCCTGCTCCTTTGTACCCAGTTGTGGACTACTGACTTTTCCTCTAGTTGAAATATTCTGACAAATTCCTGCTTTGGCCGCTCCAGCCTGGCCCCTGCTCAAGTCCTCTCTTGGCCACAGGTAGTCCGTTCCAGCAAGGCAGGCAGTCTGGGTCATATGGGGTGCAGCCAGGACACCAGTGGACCATGTTTGGTCCCAGTGGCTCCCCTGATCTCACTCAGGGCTGGCAGCCTGCAGCAGAGTGCCCTGACTCAGGTCATCTTCAGAGATGGGGAGAAATGGCCAGTCTCAGTGACTATGACAAGAGCAATATGTTTCTTGCTCTTCCCCATGTCCTTGACTCACTTCTGCAGATAGGTTAAAAATAATGTTGAAAGTATCTTTCATGAAGTCAAAGAAAACCACCCAATCACTCATCATCATCCAAGGATGGGAGAGAGAGAGACATATTTTCTTCTATACTTTCCCAGGTATTTTCCAAATGTCTGAAATGAGCATACCTTATCCTCACTGTCAGAGAACATTTACATTTAAAAACTTCTCTTGGACTCTCTCCATGCAGCAGACACTGTCTCATGTAATCCTTGGGGCCGGCCCATAAAATAGATACCTGTACTATCATGCAGAGGAAACTGAGGCACAGAGCCGTGTGGCTTGCCCAGAGCAGTCAGTTTCTGGGGTTTGTGCTCTTGCCCTGAGTTCTACCTTTGTTCTGAACTATGTCTATGTTATCATGCAAGTGGGCAGCTTGGCTACACTTTGACCTGGATCCGCTGTGAGGCTTGAAAGTGGAGCCAAATCCCCACTGAGGCTGGGCACAAAGGCAGTCAGCACGGGGCAGGGGGAGCTTAGTTTACCTCCCAATTCACTTTTCCCCAAGGTGGCTCCAGCACCAGCCTTTCCTCATCTTGATCAAAGCCTCCTCGGGCATCTGCCCCCACTCACAGCCTCCCTCAGATTCCCAAACCCAGATCTGCTCCTAAATTGCAGCTGTCACCATAAGCCTCAAGACTTCTGGGTCTTGGCTGCCAGCAGTCAGTGCTGCACCCTGAGCCTGTGGACACCAAGGACGCCCAATCCAAGGTTCCAGAAATGCAACCCCTGTCAACTATTGATGCCAAAGACTTCACCTCCTGATTGATTGTCCAGCAGCTCTCACTTTTTACCCCCAAATGAAAAAGGTTTCACACAATTGACAGATTATGAAAATAGGTCTATCAAAGTGATTTTTCTTCTAAAGAGTATAGATGCTGTCACCCCCAGTGTGCAGGTAGCTATACTCAGCATGCATGAGACCAAGGGGGTATGTTATTCCTCCTTCAGGACAAAGTGACTCTCAGTCCAAAGTCAGTCGCCACATCCAGGAACTGAAGTTGCTAATTTCCACAAAGCACCTGGGGACACAACTCCAGCCTGCTCATCCAATCACTCATCCTCATCCAAGGATGAGAGAAAACCACCCAACCGCTCATTATCATCCAAAGATGAGAGAGAGAGAGACATATATTTTCTTCTATACCTTCCCGGGTATTTTCCAAATGTCTGAAATGAGCATACCTTATCCTCACTCTCAGAGAACATTTACATTTAAAAACTTCTCTTGGACTCTTTCCATGCAGCAGACACTGTCTCATGTAATCCTTGGGCCGGCCCATAAAATAGATTCTTGTATTATCATGCAGAGGAAACTGAGGATGGGGTGGAGTGGGGTGCGGTGGGGAGTGGGGGGTGGAAGGTGGAAGATTGGTGTGGGGTGGTCATGCCTTTTAGTTGCTAAACTCTCCTAACCTTGCTTAACTCTATCATCTGGTGGGATTTGGGCTGAACTAGAAATCATACTTCCCTCAGGGAGCAGGAGGCCCATTTCCCAAGCACCCAAGGTCCAGGCTCAGTGACTCTGTGCCCAAGGGGTCTCCTTTCAGGACTATATTAGGGCAATTCTGAGGCCACGGTGCACCCTGCTTCCTGTCTCCAAATAAGTTTCCCATAACTTTTAACAAGGTGCTCTCATTAAAAAATAAACAAATACATTCCAGGGTCAGAACGAGTTGCCATTGGGAAAACCATTCATACATAGATTCAGAACCCATAGCAGCACTCCATTTACTGAGGGGCCTCCTCCAGATCGTGGGGCTCCCTGTGACCCCAACTCATGAGACATGGGCTTGAGCCCAGCAGGCAGGACCTCACTCTGGTCCTGAACCCAGCAGGCAAAGGTAAGGGAGGCTGGAAGGAAACCAAGCAGGCCAGCCCTATATGCGTGGGATGTATTTTTCCATGAAATTCCCAAAAGTGTTAAAATTAGGCTCAAAGAGGCCAGGGCATTTGCTCAAAGCACACCTCTAGGACTCAGTTGGACCAGGAGTGGTCCTCGCCGAGGTTGGCCCAGGTCTTCTCAGTTGCAGAAAGAAATTTTCTGAAGCAATGGACCAAGACAAGAGAGGCAAAGGAGGCTTCTTTTCCCAGATCATCAGAGCACATGCTAGATAGAATCTCCCCCTGTGAACACAACGTGGCCCAGGCAAAGTTGGTTTCATGATTAGATAAATTATAAACCATTCAATTTATCTGCTCATCTCTCTAATTAGACTTCCCTGAGACCTGGTATCTGCCATGACACAAGGATCCTGCACCTTTAATAAATGGGAAGGGAATGATGCTGCCTTAATCTCCCAGAGCCTCGGAGATAAAAGAATTACTCTGTTTACTTTGGATTAGAGAGGAGCTTTGACCTTGAGTTGGGAGTCATTGTTTTCTGAGTCAACTTTCAATTGAAAACATTGTTGTCTTTCAAAGAAAACTAGAGCCCTGAAAATGTAGCAAAGCGCAAACAATGCATGGCCAACACTGGGACCTGGGTAAATCAAGGGCCTTATTAAAAGAAAATAACCGATTTCAAAATGTTATTGTATCTGGAGATTGAGTCCAGAGGCAACAATGTTTACTAATCTCCCGAAGCTGCCTGGGGCTGATCTCGATAATGCATGCCTTAGCAATAATTAGATCCTTAGTAGGCTAATTATTTTGTGAATAAAATCAAACAAAATCAAGTAATTAAACAACAGAGATGTCTAAGTCTCATCCTGAACATTGTTGAAAGTCTGATTTAACAAGGGGTTTATGAATAAATAAGGGTGTAGCAGAATATGCTGCCCTCACTGGGTCTGCGTTCCCTGTTCAGACATAGGAAGCGCCTCGTGACTCGTGGTGGCTTGCAGCGAGCAAAGGAACAATAGCTAGCATCACTGAGTGCTGGGTGCACTGGAGTCCTGATATAGGCAACTAGGGAGTGTCAGTCGTTTTCTCCTTTGAGCCTGAGCTGGGCTTGCAGAGCAGAGCTCTCAGGATCTCCTATCAGCAGCAAAGCGAGGCAGACCATGAGGATCAGCCAGAACTTAGGGAGAGAGACAATCTCCAACCTCATCCATCACCTTGGCAGGACCGTGAACCAAAGCACACAGTCTTTGGGGCCTCTTGTGAAGCTTTGCCTCTACCCTGTGGAATATGTGGCTATGGGGTGCTGATCCCTCTGCCAGCATCATCCCAGCAGTCTCCCCTCATAGAAATGGGAAGGTAGATGCTTATGATGCCAGAAGTTGGTAGAAACTGGCCCAGAGTTCCATGATAGGAAGATGACCAAAGCTGGCCTTGAATGATGACCCCACTATCAGCACAGGCACCCATCTGTTCTGTTCATGAAGCCTCCAAAGCAGATGGAAACTCTACTCTTTTTGCTTTCTCGTGGGATGGTTTCTGTCCATGACTCCTGGGCAGACTCTCCACCTGTTTGTGCTCAGAGCCCTGGGAGGAGTGGAGTGGCGTCAGGACATGCCACAGGGCAGCTGCTTCTCAGTGGGGGTGAGACAGGCTTTGCCTGGCAGGCTCAGAAGCCAGACTCCACAATTGTCCTGGCCTATGGCAGAGGAGAACATAGTCCCAAACCTGCTCAAGTGAGAGGCATCCCCTAGGGCCTGACAGAACCTTCTGGAAGTGTGCTCTGGCTTCTGGTGTAGGAGAAACTAGATGTTCCCCACATGGAAACCCATTCTACACTTTTCAGTTTTCTAACCCCTGTGTTTACTTGAGGTTCACTCAACAACTGCTGACCAGGATGGTCTATATAGCTGGGGTCCCAGAAAGGACTGCTTAGGATTTCTGGGGTCTCTGGAAGATACCAGTGCCCAGGAGAGATCAGGGGTCAGCCAACTTCTTCTCTAGAAGGATAGATGACTTCATATAAAAATTGATATTTTATAAAGGTCAGGTAATTCTATGAAGGGGTAGATTGGAAATAATTTAGGCTTTATGGACAATATAGTCTCTGTCCTTATTCAACTGCTGTTAGGCTGCATAAGAAACACAGACAATAATTAAACATATGGACTTGACCATGTTCCAATAAAACTTAGTTTACAATGTCAGACTGAGAGCCTGTTTTGGCCTTTGGGCCATCATTAGAGGACCCTGAAGGGAGACTAACCCATCAGGATCTGTGTTCCAACCCACCTTCTGCCTCTGTCAGCAGACCTGACCTGGCTCTGCCTTTATAACCACAGGGGCCACTTGCCCCCTGTACCAGCAGATCTGTCCCCTCTGATGCCTTGGGCAGGTGAGTCAGCCCAGAGGCAACACTGTCACCTTCATACAGGCCCATTTCCAAGCTCTTTGCAGTGGTAATGACAGAAGGAACCCCCTCACTAGAATGACTGCCGCAATCTGACAGCATATTGTGTGTACAACATCAATTAATTCATTAACATGTTCAGAAATAAACAAACAATCGAGGCATAAATTGAACACAAATTTAAACCAAAACACTCAATATATAGCTTCTGGAAAGCCATGTAATCAAATGTGTAAGACCTGAGTCCTGGGGACGCAATTGATGCAAACTCAAATCCTATCTCACAGCTATTTTTATTTGGGCCACTTACTTCTCTGAAAACTTAGTTTTTACATCTGGTATATAAAAGGTATTCCTCAAAGTTCTTGCAAGACAGTGTATACGTTCATTCTAGGTTCTCTTGAAATGATGGCTCTTGTGAGTAGGGTCACAATTCCCAGCAACTGATCCCACCTGGAAAATAAGCCATAGACTTTTTGGCCTATGGGTCAGGCTCCTAGCCCAGCCAGGCAGCATCTTGAAGCATCCCTCTCTTCAAAGAAATCAAGCTTTAAATAATAGCATAATAGGAGAGAGGCAAGTACTAACTATAGAATTAACTGCATGCAGAAAGATTTGGCACTTGGGATTTGGGGAGAGGAGGAAAAGTCTGGCCAGGCACCCTCAAAATAGTATATTTATGTTCGATCCTTGCCCAAAATACAGACGCCACATTGGCGCAGGTACAAGCTGTCTGTTTTCATACAGTCTAGCAAGTCTGGAAAATAAACACACCACCCCTGAGTTGTCTGCCTGGGAGGAACAGAGGAATCCGATTAAGCCATTTCCATGGAGTGGAGCAGTTCAAACCAGAATAAAACGGATTTAGAAGGTACAGTGTCAGTGGCCGTTAAAATGCGTGGAGGGGGGTGAACATTCATCGACTTCAAATTGGTTTTAAATGTTGTCTGCTCTTTAATAAGATTCGGCTCTACGAAGTTATCCTTTGAGCCTGGGGAATGCTCCATGCACTGCTACCCTTTTCCCAGATGCTGGACTGAGAAGAGACTGGACACTCAGGTCTCTCTGTGTGTGTCTGCCCTGGGCCTGGTTGGGCTTTATGTTGGGACAGACAGAGGTCAAAATTGCAATCTGAAACAAGACAGAGAGGCACGTTGGCAACAAGCACCAGTGCTGTCAACAAACAGGCAATCTCTGGGGCACTGGTGTCTGAGTATGGGGGCATTGTGTTTCCTTCCCACCCTCGCTCCCCTCTTACAGGACAGACACTAGACCACGTTCTGTTTACAGGACCTGTTCTGCCTCCTGGGAACCCAGCAGTGAACAACAAAGACGAAGTCATTTCCCCTAGGACCTTACGTTCAAGAGGAGAGATAGACATAAACAAGATATGTCACAAAATAAGCAGCAACTGACAGTGGTCAAGGCCAAAGAGAGACCAAAGTAAGCAGGCAGGACAGGAAGGGAGGAAGGAGTGAGTTTGAGGGAGGAGTGATGATGAATTGCAGGTGAGGGGTCCAGGGAGCTCCCAGAGAATAACTTCCATGAGACCTGGAGGAAGAAGGAAGTGAACCCTTTAACCAATTGGAGAAAAAGAGCCAGGGAGAAAGAATAGTATGTGCAATGGTCCTGAGGCACATTCAGGACCAGAGAATGACTAGAGTTGAGGGAAGGAGGGAGAAGCAGGAAGAGGAGTCTATCAAAGAGAGAATAACAGAGTGGACTTTTCTGGGGGAGAAGTCACCTGGCCTTGAATGGCAGCAAGAGGTCCTTTGCTTACATGTTCCAGGACCACTCAGGGGTCAAGCAAGGCCATCCGGGTGTAAGGTCTCACATTATCCCAGGTGATGTGAGGGAGAAGCCAATAAAGGCCATCCTGTGGTTTGTTCACCCTCCCCTGGCCTTCCTGCTGGGCAAAGCACAGGCTTCCCTGGCCAGCACCAGACCTCTCATATGGCAGGTCAGAGCCCAGCATATGTGAGGACAGTGGGCTTGTTCCTCAGCTAACATTTGCCGGCACCCTGGATCACCCACTCCTAAGGCTTTCCCTCCTGACACATGCACACACTACATACTCTGGGCCTGCAGCATGCACAGTTAATAGGGAGGTGACCCCTTAGCCAAGTGCTTTTCTGTGACTGTCCAGTCAGAGGCAGTGGGAGCACCTCTCGGCACTCCTGCATGACAGGCCCTGTTATACCCTGGGTTAGAGGATGGGCACCAGGGGACGGCAATGCCCTCCAGCTGTGGCTGGGCTTCTGGCTCCCATGTGCTTCCCAATACTCTAGGGAGGCCTGAGAAGGGACAGAATAAAAAGCTACAGGATGCTGGCCAGAATCCAGTCAAGCTGGTGCCAACAGTCGGCTGGGATGGACATGACACATTCACCCTGTGCCAAGTGCTTGGGGAGCATCTTCATCATTCTGGAAAATGCCCATTTCTCAGCACTTGGTGACAGCAGCAGTCTAGTCAGCTCTCCCTACCCCGGCAGCTCCAAGCTAAAACAGTTCACCCCCTGAGAGGGTGTAGCTACCCCTGCTCCCTGTCTGCTTCCCATATGCAGCCAGGAGAGGCTCTTGTCCTGGAGGTTGCTCTTCAGGGCCTGAAGCAGCTTTGCATCAAGATTTTAAGAGGCCTCCCTCATTATATCTGAGCTCAATCACAAAGGCAGCTGAATCCAAAAAGGCACTGTCCAAAGCCCTGGGCTCCCAGGAAGCCCTTCATCAGGGATAAATCACCCCCAAAGTCTAGGGAGAGCAGCCCAGCCTCAGGGTCCTCAAGTCAGAAATTTGCAATCCATCCCTTATGGTATCTCCCAGGCGATAATGAGTAGCCCCCAGCTGGTCAGCTCCCACCCACCTCCTGTCTTGTGGCAGGCCCAGACTCCCATGGTGGATGCTCCAATCTCGTTAGGCTGGGTATGTTCCCAGGGGAGAGCAGCCACCTTGGGGTCTGCAAGGGGAGACGGAGGTGGCCTCCCATATGCCCTGACTTGGTGCTGATCCTGCTTATGAAATGTTGGTCTGGGCCTTCAGGCCGGGAGAGCCTTTCTCCATTAACACTGTAGCCAGCAGGGAGGCAACTGAGAAGGCCTATGTGCACATCACCTGCTGAGGCCCGGGAGGGAGGATGGGAATCCTGGGCTCCAACCTGCATCTCAACCCTTAGCTTCTGACCCCTCCTCAGCCTGACCAGGAGCTCTCAAATCTCCAGACCACCCTGGTCAGAAAAGAACGATAAGATTGCCAGGGTGGAAATGACATTCCGGGTGCGAAATGCAATTGCAGGAATCCCAGGACAGCAGCAAGTGAAAGAAGCAATAAAAATGTTCCACAGCCAGAGCCGCAGGGCCACACTTGGGGAGCTTCCAGGCAGTAAATCAGAGACTCTCTTGAAATCATTCTTTGAAAACAAGATTGTAAAATATGCAAAGCATCTTATGCTAATGAGGGATACTTAGTCTGAGTATTTAATCTTTTCCTTATTTCTTCCAATCTCACCTATAAGGTGGACAGGCAGCTGAGGCTTTCCTCCACTGACACCCAGTCATAGGGGTGACTGTTCTCCCAGGAGTATCCTGAATGGGCCTTCTTCTGGGTGCTGGGAAGGAGTCACCACAAGCCTTTGAGATGACTCGCCTTGGGCATATCTTAGGGACTCACAGACTTGCTAAAAGCCTCTCTTTCAGGTGGCAAGCTGAGCTGTCCCCTCTGTGGCAGGAAGTGAGGCTACCCAGGTTGTGGCACTCAGATCTTCCCAGGATCTGAAGGACCCAGTACTGTTCATAGTGCAAATGTCCCCCTCTAACTAGACCCTGACTCTTGATTGGGACTAGGGACAACCCAAACAGAGCAAAACCATTTGGGAATGACCCACAATGAAAGAATTTGCCAGTCTCTTGCTGGAGGCTGAGCACGAACAGACACTAATCCATTCATCCTCCCTGCAAGCCAGCCTGGAGCACAGTTCATTCCCATCTTCACAGAAGAATGCAGGGAAAATTCGGAAAGCAAACTTGACTCCCTCAAGGATCACAACTTGTAAGTCATGTACCAGGCAGAATGGTGGCCCCCAAAGATGGACTCACTGGGAACCTATGAATGTTCCATCTTTGAAAAAAGTGTCTTTGCAGACATAATGAAGTTAAGGATCTTGAGATAAGTTCATCCTGAATTACCTTGGTGTGCCCTAAACCCAGTGGCTGGTGTCCTCATAAGAAGAGATATGGACACACAAACAGAGAAGCCCAGACCATGGGAGACTGGAAGCAGAGGCTGGAGTGATGCAGTCACAAGCCAAAAAAGACACCAAGGTTTGCCAGCTGCCACCAGAAGTGTGAAGAGGCAGAAGAATCCTCCCCTAGAGGTCCCAGAGGGAGCATGGCCCTGCTGACCCCTTGATTGCAGACTTTTGGCCTCCAAGAATATAAAAGAATAAATTCCTGTTGTATCCCCCCAACACTCACCCAAGTTTGTCATATTTAGTCATGTCAGCCCCAGGAAGCTAATACATATAGTAAAGTCTAGATTCTGTCCAAAGCTTATTCGCCTCCTCAGCCAAGTGTGCTCTACACCCCCAGATAACTTCTGTTGGGGTGGGGCCCGGAAGCCAATGCACTGCCTCAAGTCCCAGGTCCTCTGCCCAAGGCAGAAGGGAGAAGCAGCCTCCTCTCTCCTCCATTCTGTAAACTCACTAGTGGCAATTACTGTCTCAGAAGAAATTTCAGGATGGCAGGAGACAATTCTTTAAACACGAAGTCACATGTTAGCTGAGACTATACCATTCACAGGCTGAGTGCGTCCACTGACCTCTCATGTCCACTAATGTTAAAGCTCTGCAGAAATGCAGGCTCAGTTGCTGGGACCATTCAAGGGCAGCAGCAGAACACTGTGTCCTGAGGTTCAAGCCTGGCCCACACAGGCCTGAGGAAGGGGAGACTGGCCTCAGGTTCAAGATGGTCTCTCTCACTGTGGGAGGGGGACAGATGGCTCCCTTTTTGGCCCATCTTACCGAGAAGCAAGAGTCAGAGGGACACATCAACCAGAGATGTCCTGTGGTTTTGTTTTTGTGGGCTCACAACTCATACCATCGACTTCTTCCAGGGTGATAGGATTTGAGGACATTTATGCCCACGTTCACAGTACCCTTGAAGTTACTATACAGAAGTCATCCCTGTCCACCACTGTCCCATGTTATAGATGACAGAGGCGGACAGAGAAAGGCCTGCCCAGTGTCCCAAGCTGCCCAGTGGCCAAGCTGTGCTGACTCCAGTGGGGACTCCTGGACTGCCCAAGATCCTGGAATTCTGCCTGCCTGAGCCTGGCTTCTCTGCCATGGAGCTGAAGCTGACAAGCTCCCTCCAGGATGAGCAAGAAATGTGTCATTTCCATCCACAACTGAAAGAGTCAAGGGTCTTTGGACAGCTAAGGGCCACTTTCACAGAAATGCAGTTCTATGTCTCTTTAGTGCAACTGGTAACTTGAACTATGGCCAAAAAGTGTCTGGAGGTAGCGTTCTGCTGGATCTGGCTATGGTTTGCATAGCAAGAGCAGAGAGCATCCACCAGAGGGGCCAGGCACTCCATGGAGCCTTGGCTCAGCTCTGGAGCTGTGTTTGCATGAGCACAGGGTTACAGGCCCTTCTCCATTATGACTCAGGCAGACAAAGCACAGGTCATGTCTTAGGCAGTGGAGAAGGTTTCCCACCAGTGAGAACTTCAAATCTAGCAGGCGAGTCTGTACAGGATTTATATGTCAGCAGCTATACCTCACTGAGGCAAAAGGAGACACAGAAAGGCCTCCCTTTCTCTTTCTGTCATACACACACACTCTCTCACACACTCTCACTATTTCTTCTAGGGTGAAAACAGCAGTAGGAACTGCTGAAAATTGTCCCAGACCTTCTTGTGCAAAGGGGGCTGTCGCTGTTTTCTCCTAACCTACCTTCTGTGGGCTGGCATTTCTAGCAGCAGACCCGATCTGTCATTAGCTGCTGTTGGGATATCCTGAGACCAGGAGACTCAGCCACACTCAGCACATGACCCTTATTTCTTCTCATTTCTTCCCAGATAGCTCGGATTCCATTATGCCCACTTAAGATGCTGTAGGCCTATCCTCCCCAGAGCATTCCACAGACTAAAGAGTTTCTTCTGAACTGATTTTCATTTTCAAACAAAGAGAAGTGACGTTTCTGAGTTTTGCCAGCAGGTAAGTGTCTGATAAGGCCATGTCAGACCCACAGGGAACCTGAGTGGAAGAACGTGGGCTGAGTGAGCGGGCACGTGGCTTCTCTCCCTTCCCTGGTGCTCCTGGGCCAAGGGAGAGCCGGGTCTTAAAACCCCATGCCTCCTCAGTTTAAAGACAGTCAAAGGAAAATTCACCATAGCCACACACACATGCATAGGCAAGCATACACATGCATAGGTCCACACAGGGACACACACAAACATGCACATGTACATACTGACATACATGAGCATACATTATGTGCACTGTTGATTCATGTGGAACTCAAGCCATCTTGAATCTCAAATATCAGACTTCCCTGAACGCATCAGACAGGGCCAGAGAGAGGCTGGTTGATTGGCAGCTTTCAACAGATAGAGCAGGAGACCGCCATCTTTAAGGACCTATCATGTGCAAATTTTTCTTGTATCTGTCTACTTAATTTTCACCACAACCCGAAGGACTTGTGCTATGATTGACTTTTTCCTTAACTAAGACACAGACTGTGAGGTCTGGTCATTTCCAATCCTGGGCCCACTGGGCCACAGAGCCCACTTTCTTCCTCAAGGTCACACTGCCCTCTACAGTGAATGCAAATGCAGAAAAACTGGTCTTCCAGTGGCTGCATCCATGCTCATGTGTCTGTCTCTTGATATTTTAGTTAAAAATGTGATGAAGCATTCCTATTTAAAGACAATCATTACATCTCCAATGTTTGTGCATACACATAAATACTTACACAATGGTTCAAAAATCTGTCAAGGAGAGGAGCTGGTAGTTCATTTTGACCAGACATTCTACCAGACACTGAAGGCTTAGAGGGGCAAAACAAGTGACAGAGATCCTCCCACTTGCCGCCCTGTTCACCATCAGCTGGACCATCCAGCCTCTGCTGTTCTCCATCAGTCTCCACACCAAACAAGGTGATTCTTGTCCTTGTTATTATCAATTCCATGGGATACCGGTGCCCTACTCCTTCCCCAATTAGAAGCATGCAGATGAAGACAATGTTTACTTTTGCAAACTTTGTCAAGGGGGAGCTAATGGATGAGGCAGAAGATCAAGAGCATTTCTGAACTGGGCAGGTCAGCAAATGTGTAGTCTGTACAATGAAATTTGCCAACAGCCTCATGAGTCAGCTTTTTAATGTGACTCTCATCATACTCACAGACCCAACTTTGTCCCTGGCTGCTCCCCCACAGTCACCATGCATGCCAGGCTGGGCCCCTGTGGTGGGTATTCCTCCATTCCCTGCAAGCTCCAGAACCCTCACAAGTGCTACTCCCTCCTACACCTCCATGCCTTCTAACTGATGAACAGCAATTTCTCCTCCATGTGTTGTCTTTTCTTTCAGGCCTTTGCACATCCACAAGAGCCCTGCTGAGCCCTCAGCAAGGTGATGTCATCTCTTGCTCATAGGTTTTCTATGAATGCCCTACGGAGGTGACCATCTTAAAAACAGCTGATCCTGAATGCCATACACAGTCATTCCAGGCCAGGCCAGTCTTTAAAAAATTGTGCAGATAGCAAACTACACAAATAAAGAATAAGAAAATGAATTACTGAAAAGAATGGGCAGGGGAGTGACTTAGCCACAAGGTTCTGAAAACAGCTCCATCTTAACCACCAAAATGTGAGCTTCTGGTGCAAAGTGAGAGTATTTTACATTTATTCTATGACAACTTCCCACCCAGCACCTAGCTTGGGAATTTGTGCAAAGTTGGTATTTGATAAATATTTACTGAATGAAATCATGAAAGGTTTTCCATTAACTTATAGTTAATGAAAATATTTTAATAGTATTCTAAATAAAACCTAGAATTATTTTTGTACTTCTCCTTCCCTAACTGCATGTAGAAATACCATCTGGGAACAAATAGAAGAAAATGAAAATGACAGGAGAAATGTGTTGTAATATCTTTTTGGGCCATATTTTTGGTGAAACCATTACTCGAAATACTAGGAAAAAGAAAGTGTTTATTAATGGCAAGTAAACCTCAAAAGTTTTAGCAGGTTCCTTTTCCTTCAGATAAGAATCCAATTATGTAAATGCATGTACTTTCTCCTTCAGAAATAAGGCTCCAAATAATAGAACATCAAATTCCAACTTTAAATTTTGTCTATTATTTTTAACTTTTAGTGTGGAGGTAGAATAAATTTTATGCTGTGAAGGAGAAGAACACCAACTCCTGACTGTTCTTTCCAAAAAGTATCTACTTTGAAAATGTAACTTTAAAAGGCTCACAACTGGGACATGACAATGAAAAAGACTAGAGAACAGATTAGATCCTGTTAATCACTCCGTGAGGAAAACTGGCTGGAAATAGAATGAGGCAGAATCAGTCCCACTCTCTAGACACAAACCTTGAGGCACAGAGAGTTTAAATAACTCACCCATCGTGGCACAGCTGGAGGGTGGCAAACTGGCGATTCAAAGGTCTGTGTGACACCAAAGTCTATGTTTTATACCACTTATCTGATAAAAGCAAGAAATATCTCACTAGGGTCTATGCTATCTTGTTGCTCCAATGACTACCACTCTAAGCTAGGCTAAATAATTCCTTTTATTTAAAAAATTGATAAAACAATCCTACAAAAATAAACTCAAAGAAAAAAGACATAATATTTTAGGGCAAAAAAAGTCAATTACATGCGTATATTTAAGTTTTTTAAGTTCCCATAAAATGCTCTCAGGTTTTATTGTCATTGTTGTTGTCATTGCTGTTATTGTTTATACAGGCAGGGAAGTTGATTATAAAGTTTATCGGGAAAATATAAAAAGCAAAAGTAGCCAGAAAAGTCCTTAAATAAAGGGTAGAAGGCTAACTTGTCAAATATTAACACATTCTGTTAAGTCCTCTATAATTATAATAGTAAGGTGTAGTGCATGAATAGAGAGACTAATGGCAGAGAATAGAAAATCCAGAAATAGACATAATAGCATATTAAAACTTAGTGTGTATTAAAGACAATATCACAAATAACAGGATAAATATTTTATGAGTAGTATTGGGTAGCCTCACCATATGAAAACTAAGGTTGGATCTATTTCTCACAGTATATATGAGGGACAATGTCTAACTAATAAGTTATCCAAAAAACAATCAAGTACTAGAAGAAAATACAATGAACTTGGCTATAACATCTAGGATAACCTTGATTATACAAAAACTGAAAGCATCTTTGCAGAGCAAAAATACCACAAGCAATACCACAAGCAATGTTGAATGATGCATAACATGCTAGGGACAGATACATGGATTACCATAGATTCAGAGTAATCATCTTCAATATACATAGATTTTTAAAAATAATGAATAAAAAGTTCAAATTCTCTTAGAAAAATTAGCTGGAGCCATGAACACAGAAAATAATGCAAATCTCCACTAATCATGAGAAATGCTGTTCAGCAATTCTCACAAAAACAGAAAATAAAAAAATTAAAACTTCATTTATCTGGACAAGGCTCCAGGCAATATGGAGTGAACACACTGCACCTTGTGTATCCCATTGAATACAACAGCAAATCCTACACAGAATGCTTGGTGCAGCTATCTGAGGCTCTGAAAAACAGAAAGTAGCACATTGATTTGTGAAAAAGACCAGAATCCAATATTTCACCAAGTTGCTATTAAGATTATCATGTTTTTTTCTTCCAGTATCACCTGACCTGGATGTAAAGGGAGCGCATGAACTATAAATGCACAACAAGCACAAAGAGAGAAAACTGAAATAAGCTGTCACTTCTGATCTGATGTAAAAGAATACATAAGAATCAGACACAGGTGAAGGAAGCCTCACTCTTTCTTTTCTGTCTTCTCACTTCCCAGCCATCAGACCAGACAGCAGAGGTGACTGTGGCAGCACAGTGACAGAGGGCAGCCAGTCAGGCATCTGAGATCTTGAGGGAGGACAACATTTCTCTCTGACCAGAAGCACTAAAATTCAAGAAGGTGTGGTGACTCCCTGTTGGTTTGTTGTTCTTTCTGTCCTTCTAGTACTTGGACCCAAATGAAGATGTAGCACAGCAAGTATGTAGCAGGGCCAGGACACTAAAGCCTTGACTCTCTGTTCAGTACTAGGAAGAGTAGCTGCAGAGAACCAGAATGAGTTAGTGAGATGAGGGAGGAGAGGCAGATTAAGATAATAAGCACATAAAGTTATATGTAAAACTAGAGACTCACCTCTAAGCTGTGCATGCATGAATCTGACCTGAAAAGCAATCTGCAGACTTTGAAACCAGTGGCGAGGTAAACTATTACCTCAGACAGGGCACAAGATGGTGTACACACAGGATTGATTTGAATAGCACACAGAAACTTGAAAACTGAACTGATGTTAGAATTATAGTCCAATGCCTGTAATTCTGGCTACTCAGAAGGATGAGGCGGAAGTATTGCCAGAGCCCAGCAGGCTAGGCTGCGGTGGCTGGGAGTGGCCACTGCACTCCAGTCTGGGTGACCGAGTGAGACTCCAACTCAAAAAAAAAAAAAAAGTGAGGCTTGAACGTAATCTGGTTGACTGCTTGTTAAAACAAAACAAATGAATATAAATCAAGATTACTTTTAGTTTACAAAACACAGAGTCTCATAAAATAATGTTGAAGATGTTCAAAATACAATCTGAAATCCTGCAGCATATAAGGCAGTGGGGTGGTGGAGGTAGTGGAGAACTCAACTAAATTCAAGAAGGACTAGCTATTGGAATTATCAGACAAAGACGTCAAAGCAGACATCATAATCATGCTCTAAGAAGTAAGATCAACATTCTTGAAACAAATTGAAAAATGTGTACTAGCAGATAAATAGAAGATCGAAGGAAGAATCAAAAAAATGTAAAACTAAAGTCTTCAAAAATAAAAATGTTAACAAATCATAGCATGAAGTTCATACTACAATGGAGGCAACAGCAGAAAGAGAAATTGCATTAAAAATAGATAAGTGTAAATTATCTGTCTGAATAACAGAAAAAAAATAAAAATAAAAACAGGGAAACACCTTCGGGTCCCCTCCCACTGTGGGAGATTTTCTGTCCTCTCAATAAATCCTGCTTTAAAATAAATGAATAAAATAAATAAGTAAATAATATAAATATAAACAAGACCCAGAAACTTGTGAGCCAATATGAAAAGGTCAAAATAGTATGACATCAGAGACCCAGAGGAGGGAGAATGTCATAGAGTATTTATAAAACTTAAAGGAACAAGCAGTAAACACTTATCAAATTTGATGAAAGCTGTAAACACAGAGGGGTCCAAGAATCTCAGTGAATCTCATCCAGGATTAATTCAAATAAATTTATGCCAAAACACATTATAATACAAATTTTGAAAATTGAAATCAAAACAAAATTCTTGTATGAATCCAAAGAAAAATAATGTATTTTATATAGAAGAATAATGATTCAAATGAATGTGGTTTTTTAGACACATTTTGTGGTTGTCATTATTGTTTACAGTGTTAATGAATTGAATATAAATTCATCTAGATACAAAGTAGTAAACACTATGGGGGTAAAAAAGGAAGTTGAATGACAAATGAAATTAATTTTTCTTCTCTTTATTTTATTTTAAATATGTGGGGTCCAAGTTCACATATTTGGGTGCATAAATGGTCTGTGCACAGGTGAAGTTTGGGCCTCCCACTGGTCCTCACTTCCCCTGGTTTTAGGATCAGGTACCCTTAGTAATGTTCTGTGCCCCTCTCCTCCCTCCCTCAGCAATGTTCTGCTACTGCCAATCCCTTTCTTGTAATATTACCTGGACATAAAGAAGGACAAAATTATGGACTTCACAGAAACTTGGATGGATTTAGAGTCTATCATATTCAGTGATCTATCTCAGAAACAAAAAACTGAATACCTCATGTTCTCACTCATAAGTGGTTCCTGAACATTTATCACAAATTAAAATTTTTTATTTGGAAAAATTATAGATTCACATGCAACTTTATGAAGTAATAGAGATCCCATTTATCTTTTATAAAGTTTCCTCCTATTGGTAACATCTTCCACAAAAAATAGTATGCTATCACAGCAGGATATAGCACTGATATAGTCCGGATACAGAACATTTCCATCATTATAAAGATTTCTCATGTTGACCTTTTATGAAAACACCTACTTTTCTCTCTCCCCAACACTCACTTTAACTACCAACAATCACTAATGTGCTCTCTATTTCTGTGATTTTGTCTTATCAAGAATGAAACATTTTCTATGTTTTTGACAGTTTATGTTAGTTCTGTGTTTTGGTCTTCAAGCTCCGAGATTCTTTCTTCTGCTTGGCTAATTCTGCTTTCTATGCTTATTAGTTTGTTATTTATTTCCATCACAGTATTCTTTACTGCTGTTATTTCTGTCATCAGCTCCTTCCTATTTTCCTCTTGTCTCTCCTCAATTTTTTTTTATTCTCTCTATTAATGTCTTGATGTCTGGGCTTGTTGCATGTGACCAGTCATTCTGGGTGCTAATACTATAAGAAAAGGGTTGACAGTGGCAGGAAACTATGGGGGGGGGGCGGGGGGAAGGGAGGTGGGATTAACAGTATCGATATTGGTCTGGGGATAGGGGGGCACACCTCATCAACAAGGGTACCCACACGATGTGTATTTGTATACCTTACCCTTAACTGTATCCCACAATTTTAAAATAAAAAATATGAAAAAAAGAATGAAATATAAACAGAATCGTACAGTATGTAATCTTTTGTGAGTAGACTTTTATTCCTTCAGGATAACTTTCTGGAGATTAGTTCACGTTGTTGCTTGTATCAATAGTTGTTCATTTTTTAATTGCTGAATAGACTTCATGGCATCAATTTACTACAGTTCAGTTTGCTTACGCAGCCACCTACTGAAGAAATCTGGGCTATTTCCAGCTTTGGCTATAACAAACAAAGTTGCTATAAACTTTTGTGTACAAGTCTTTGTGTGGATATATGATTTAATTTAGTTTGGGTAAATACCAAGGAATGGTATATAAAACATCTGAGGCTAGGTGAGGGCTTCAGGCTGCTTCAACTCATGGCAGAAAGTGGAAGAGGAGCCAGTATGTGCAAAGATCACATGGCAAGAGAGGAAGCACAAGAGATAAACCGAGAAAGCCAGACTTTTTGGGAAAACCCACTCTCTCGGGAAATAATGTAGTACCAAGAGAGCAGAACTCACTCACTCTTCTGAGAGAGCATTAATCTGTTTGTGAGGAATTTGCTCCCATGATTCAAATACCTCCCACTAGGCTCCACCTCCAAACACTTCCACACTGATGAACAGTAATTTCAACATGAGTTTTGGTGAAGACAAATCAATTCATGGCAAGTGAAACAAATTATATGGTGCCCTAGTTCTCAGAAAATTTCAATAAAAATTATAAGCCTATAGCCAGACTGACCAAAATTAAAAATAAGAATGATCAATATCAGAACGAAAAAAGGGTACACACACACACACACACACACACACACACACACACACACACACACACTTAAATGGAAAAAGAAATTGTATATATAATATATGCTTTATATGTATGTATGCATAATGTGTATGTACATATATATAATATATACATACACATATATGTATATAACATTATTATATACAAACATAGATATACACTATATATATAAGTATATATCACATTTTCTTATGAGGAAGAAGGAAATATAGTTGAGGGAGCAGAGAAAGAAAAATGTATAACTTTAGTGGCACTTATCCTGAGACTACAAGATTGGCTTAACATTTGAAAAGCAATCACCGTAATTCATCATCTTAGCTGATTAAAAGAAAAAAGATAATTTCAGAAGATGCAGAAAATGCCCTTGACAAAATTCGACATTCATTCACAAAATAAAATCTTAAACAAACTAGAAATAGAATGAAACTTCTCCAAATTTATAAAGGGCATATACCAAAAAAGCCAGCTAACATCACATTTGATGGTGAAATACCAAAATGCTTTTCCCCTGAGATTAGGAGCAAGCAAAGACATCTGCTCTCATCATGCCTTTTTTACATTGTACTTGAAGTTCCAGCCAGTTCAATCTGGCAAGAAAAATGAATAAAAGGTGTACAGATTGGAAAATAGTAAGTAAACATGACATTATTCTCAGCCTACAGGATAACCTACATAGAAAATTCCCATAGTAATCTATAAAAATCATTGTTGTAATTAATAAGTGAATTTAACAAATTGCAAGAGGCAGTGCCAATGTATGAAAATCAATTATATTTCTTTATATTAACAATAAACACTCAGAAATTAAAATTGAAAAGCAATATCATCAAACATATTACATACTAAGAAAAATTTTGATAAAAGATATGCAAAATATACCAGAAAACTACGAAACTTGGTGGAATTTCAGATGTTACTAATAAATGGAGAGATACATTGTGGTTGTAGTTCAGGAAACTTGTTTTTGTTAAGATAACTATCCACCCAATTGATCTGTGTAGTCAATACAGTCTCAGTAAACATTACCACAGACTTGAACTTATTTATCTATTTACTTACCTATTTAGATAAATAAATTGTCTAGCTGATTCTAAAGTTTATGTGAAAATGCAAGGACATAGTTAAATTAATTTTCAAAAAAAACAAAGTTGGCCAAGCACGGTGGCTCAAGTCTGCAAACCTAGCATTTTGGGAGGCCGGGGTGAGAGGATTTCCTGAGTCCAGGGGTTCAAGACCAGCCTAGGCAATTTGATGAGACCTCGTTTCTACAATCAATCAATCAATCAATCAATCAACAATAAGAAATAACTGGGTGTGGTGGCACATGCCTGTAATTCCAGCTACTTTGAAGGCTGAGGTGGAAAGGATCGCCTGAGCCCAGCAGGTCGAGGCTGCGGTGGCCAGGAGCATGCCACTACACTCCAGTCTGGGCGACAGAGTGAGACTCCAACTCAAAAAAAAAAAAAAAAAAAAACAAAGTTAGAGGGCTTACACTACCTAAGTTCAGGACTGACTATGATGCTTCAGCAACTAACACAATGTTATAAGGGAATAAATATCAGCATAAAAACCATTAGAGCACCACAGAGAGTCCAGACAGAGATCCACTTGTGTTCAACTCATTTATGGAATAAGCATCAAGGCAATTATATGGGGTGAGAATATTCTTCAACAATTGGTGCTGGAACAACTGAACATGCATGCACAAGAAATAAATAGACATCTACTTCTGTCTCCCATAATAGACTTAAGGATAAAGACATAAAAACTACACAACTTTATGGGGAAAAAAACTTAATAACCTTAAGTCAGCCAAATATTTCTTAAATTCATTGTAAATAGGACATACTATGAAGTGGTGTAACAGTAAATTGGGCTTCATTTAAAGTTTAGTTTGCTCTTTGAAGAACAATACTATAAAAATTAAAAGGTAAACCACAGACTGAGAAGCAATATTAAATTTATGTATATAAAAAAACGGCTTACATTGGAACTATGTAATGAAATACTACAACTCAATAATGTAAACTACATAATTAAAATTAATTGGCCAAAGAATTAAGCATCCATTTTACAAAAGGAAATATACAAATGGGAATTAGGCACTTGAAAAGATGCTAAGCATCATTAATCATTAAAGAAATGCAAATTAAAACTGCTACTACATACCACTACATTCCCACTAGAAAGGCTAAAATTTAAAAAAACTAATCATACTAAGTGTTGCCAAGGTTATGGCACAACTGGGACTTTCATGTACTACTGGTGGGAATGTGAATTGGTACAACCACTTTGAAAAATGGTTTGGCAATTTCTTCAAATGTTAAAGATATACCTAACAAATGATACATCATTCAAGTCTTAGATGTTTACTCAAGATAAACTGAGCACACGTACACACAAGGACTTGTGTGTGAATGTTTATAGCAGCTTTACTGACTATAGGCAAAACTGGAAACAACACAAATGTCCTTCCACAATGAATGGGTAAACTAATAATAAATTATCCATTCAATGGAATACTACTCAGCAATAAAAAGAAATAAACTATCGATGCACTCCACATCAGAGATGCATCAAAATAGACATGCTAAATAAAGACACACAACAGAGAGAAAATACTCTATGATTTCAGTTATATAAGGTTACAGACTTATTATACACATTTATAGGACAAAACCCAGGTTGTTTGTGACCTGGAGATGGTGATGGCAGAAAGTGTGGGAAATATAGGGGCATGAGGAAACTTAGAATGGTGGTGGGTGGGTAGTTGACCCCTTGATTGTAATGTTGGGATAACAGGTTACTGCAGATGCCAAAACACCTCAAATTGAACAATTTAAACAGGGCAGCTTATTATATGTCAACTGTGTTTCAACAAAGCTATAAAAATAAAAACAAGAAGTAGGTTTGATCAAAAAGCAAAAAACTCCTTTTTTTAAATGCTAACAAACTTGGTAAAAATAAAAGAGAAAATAATCATCATAATGAAATAATATAAAATATATAATTCCAAATTTTAAAATGTAAAAGAGAAACATTGTCTGAAGTAGAGTAAAAGTAACTGTAAGAGGAAGATTACCTGAGAGAAATTCAAAATCATCAATTATAAATCTTGCATAGGCATTAGCACCAGATGGCACATAAGTATTTTCTCCAAAACTTCACATTTAATAGACAAAATCTTCTAGAACTTACATAAAAATGAAAAGTTTCAACAGGTTACTAAAAATATTAATCCATTACACTTTTAAAAAGACTTTTTTTTAAAGTCGGGATTTCACTCTGTCACCTAAGCTAGAGTGCAGTGGCAGGATCATGGTTCACCACAGTCTCAAATTCCTGGGATCAAGTTTACCTCCCACCTCAGCCTCCCAAGTAGCAGGGACTCCAGGTATATGTCACCATGCCCAGTTAATCTTTTTTTTTTGTAGAAATGAGGTGTCACTATATTTCAGGCTGATTTTTAACTCCCAGTCTCAAGCAATCCTCTCACCTTGGCCTCCCAAAGTGCCGGATTACAGGTGTGAATCTCTGTGCCCAGCCTCCAAAGACTTTATAACAGAAGTACAACTTTAGGAAATTTATTCATATGCATTAATCGATTACAGAGAACATAGGACCTGTTAGCCTTGACAAACAGAAAATGCATTCCATAGATGAAATACACATTTACAATTTTTAAAGTTTTAGCAGATTAATAATACGAAGAATCTACTTTAACTTGCTACTATAAACCTTCAGCAACACCCTAAATAATAGTGAAAATTAATAGTATTTTCATCTTCTAAAATGGATTACTTTCTATTACTCTCTCCTTATGCCACTTATTTTTCAAAATAAAACATTTATTACCACAGTACGCATAGTCGTCCATCTCTTTATTGTCTGTCACCCTCAGAATCTAAGTAATCGAGGGACTTTGTTCCATACTGCATCCCCAGGACCTAGAATGGCTGGCATAAAACTGCTCCTTAAGCAGTTGTGGAATGAAATAATAAGAAACATGGCTCTTGCAATCATTGCTACTTACATACGTAGAAGGTTTTCAGTGCAATAATACAAGACAAATGAACTATAGGTGTTAAAAGAAGGAAGGTTTTAAGAAATATATAATTATAGATGAAATGACCGTAGCTGAAAAAAATCCATGAAATGACATGGAAACTACAAGAACTATTTCAAGGGAACAGAACGTGGCTAGGCCAAAATACTTCAATCAATAGCTTCAATATATGCCTACAATAACCAAGTAGAAAATATAATATCTTTATATACAATATTAGCAATGGAAAGCTCATAACATTTCTTATAAAGTGTATAAGAAATGCTACATATATATGGAAGTTATAAACATTGTTGAAAAGACATAAAAGAAGACTATCTAGATGGAAAGGTATACCATGATTCTATGCTGAAGAGTTAACACTAAGGTACATATTCTGCCCAAATTACTCTATAAGTTCAAGGCAATTTCAATCAAAACCCTAATTTTATACTTTGAAAAATTTAATATTAAAGTCTATTTGAAGTAGAAAATTGGCAAGCCTAATCATAAAAATATAGATGAAGAATACAGAAAGGTTTGTAACCAGACATCAAGCAAAATCGTATAGCAGTGTATTCAAAGTAGAAAGTATTGACACTGGATAAATAGAAAGATCAATAGAAAAATTAATACTAAAACCCAGAAACAAGCCCAAGAATTTGGCATGTGATAAATATTGCACTGCCAAATAACATTGAAATGATAATTTCGATAAATTGTTTTGAGAACATTGCAGTCTATCAGAAGGAAAATAAAGATAGATAATTACTTCAGGCAATAAATTTAAAAATTCACCTTCTAAGCTACATATGAATTCATATGTAGTGAAGAAAGACAGATTTGTTAGCATGGAAACTAAAATATCTGATAAAAATGGCATCATGAGCAATGTGAATAGAACTACAGAGAATGTACTTGCAATACATATAAAAAATGAGTATTCACAATGTATAAGGAAATACATACAGCAATAAACAAAAAAGGCAACAGGGGAGAAAAAGAAAAGAACATGAATAGGCAATTCACAGGAGATAAATAAGATGGCCAATAAAGAGAAGCAAACTACCCCACTAAGAGTCAGCAAGATGGGGATTAAGAAGTGGAGAGACATCTTAATTATAGCCATTTTGATTGGTATACCTCTTGAATTTAAAGAGTAGAAAGGAGTAAAGCAAAACAAAACAAAAACAAAAACAAAAAAGAGAGTGAGGAAAGCACATTCAGATGAACTGACCAGCAGAAGGAAAAGTCTGTTGTTGCCTAGTGTTGTTGAGTCTTGGGTAGTCAGATGCCAGGAGGGGAGCCCTTTTGGAGGACAAGTAGACCATATGGATCTTAATTCAAAAGTTATATTGTCTTTGCTCCAGTTAGTGCTTCTGAAAATGTGTGGAAAACACACTTGTGTGCGAAGACACACACCAAAAATGTTGCTTGCATGTTCATAGGTCAGGATTTTTTTTTTCTTTTTTTCTTTTTTTTTTTTTTAGACAGGGTTTCACTCTGTTGCCCAGGCTGGAGTGTAGTGGCATGATCATGGCTCATCACAGCATCAACCTCTTGGACTCAGGGAATCTTTCTGTCTCAGCCTCATGAGTAGTTTGGACAGGTTTGCATCACCATGCTCAGCTAATTTTTCCACTTTTTGCAGAGATAGGGTCTTCCTTTGTTGCCCAGGTCTCAAACTCCTGGCTTTAAACAATCCTTTCACCTCGGATTCCCAAAGTGCTGAGATTACAGGCGTGAACCATCTTGCCTGGCCTCATCAGTAGGATAACTGTTAATTATTTATGTTGTATCTACACTGAGAAGTATTATGAAATAATCAAATATAAAAAGGCAGTTTTCTTTTTGTGTATGGAAAGATCCTGTAACATTATATTAAAGTACAAAAACCGAAAGGCAAAAACATAAAAGCAGGTTGATGTCACTTGTGTTCCAATAAATTGATTCCTGTCTACATGTGCATGCACATGCTTCACCTACATGTATGTAGTGTTGAAGTCCACAAGCCAGCGTCTTTTCTTTTTTTTTTTTTTTTTTGAGTTGGTGTCTCACTTTGTCGCCCAGACTGGAGTGCAGTGGCCGCTCCCGGCCACCGCAGCCTCTACCTGCTGGGCTCCGGCGATTCTTCCGCCTCTGCCTTCCAAGTAGCCGGAACTACAGGCACACGCTACCATGGCCGGCTAATTTTTTGATTTATTGTAGAGATGAGGTCTCGCCAAGTTGCCCAGGCAGGTCTCGAACCCGCGGATTCAGGCAATCCACTCACCTCAGCCTCCCAAAGTGCAGGATTACAGGCTGAGCCACCCAGCCCGGCTCATGCCAGCATCCTAATGCCTGCTTATCTCAGAGAAGGGGGAGTCGAGTGTGTGTGCAAGGGCTGAGTAAGAAGCGATGAAAGGGTTTCACTTTTTATGCAATATTCACTATTGCGTGAGCTTTTACTCATATTCATAAAAATACAAAGTAGATGGAGAAGGAGAATGAGGGGAAGAATTGTATCTAGGACAGTGATATAAAGGATGTTTTGAAGTAGTAGAAAAAGGAGGAGCAGGAGGACAGAACAGGGAGGAAAGACGAGCCAGCCATACCAGGAGGTGGGGAAGGAGGGAGGAGGAAGTGGGAAGGAGGGGAAGAAACAAAAGAGGTGAGAGAGAGGGAGGAGTGGGAGTAAATTAAAAAATGAACAAGAGAGAAGAGATTCCATGACTGAAATAGCAGAGAGAAATTGATTTTATCAAGAACATCTCTCTTTTCATTCATGCCCTTTTTATTAAATAATTTAAAAAATTTTGTTTTTAATTGACAGATTATAATTTTACATATTTATGAGGTACAGTGTGATTATTCAATTCATGTATATACACTGTGTAATGATCAAATCATGATACTTGAATCTATCACCTCAGATATTTATCATTTATTTTTGGTAAGAGCACTTGGAATCCTTTTTTCTAGTGTATATTTTGAGATATATACTATTATGTTATTTACTGTAGTCATCCTACTATGCTATATAACACCATAATTTATTCCTTCTACGTAACTTTGTACCCTTCAACTAACTTCTCCCTGCCCTCCTCCCGTTCCCAGTCTTGGACATCTATCATTCTCCTATGTGATCAACTTTTTTAGTTTCTACATATCATATAAATATTTGATGTTTCTTTCTGTACTTGACTCATTTCACTTAATATAATGTTCTCTAGTTCCATCCGTGTTGCTGCAAATGATAAGATTCTATTCTTTTTTTTATGGCTGAGTAGTATTCTATTGTGTATATGTAGATAGATAGAGATAGAGCAAGATAAAGAGATCACACTTTCTTTATTCATTTGTCTATTGAACACTTGGGTTGACTCCATGTCTTAGCTATTGTGAATAATGCTGCAGCTAACATAGGAATGTACATAGAAAAATGCTTAACATCACTAATCGTTAGAGAAATGGAAAACAGAACCACAATGATTTACCATCTCACATCAATTAAAATAGCTGTTATCAAAAAGACAAAAAAGAATAAAGATTGGAGAGGATGTGGTGAAAGGGAAAACTTGTACTTTGTTGGTGGGAGTGTAAATTGGTACAGTCATTATTTAAAACAGTATAGAGGTTCCTCAAAAGATTAAAAACAGAACTAGCATACAATCCAGCAATCCCACTATGGGGTGTATGTCCTAATGGAATGAAGGCAGCATGTAGCTCTGTCTTTGCGGTCAACTGTGAGCAGGGGTCAGTTGTCTCTTACACAGGTCAGTGGGTTCCTGAAGAGGGACTGCCTGGCCAGGATGAATTTTGTTGTCCTCACTGGAGTGTCACTGGAACAGCCCTCTTGCCCAGGTCTTGGACTAGGTGGTAGAGTCCCAGCTGAAGATCAGCTTCTCTCCCTGCATGACTGAGTCTTTGCTCTCTGATCCTATTGGGGGTAAATGTGCCCCCCATCCCCATGGACATAGGGTGTTTAATTGAGAGGCCCTGCTCTGTGTCAAGAGGAGCTCCCACTGCAGTCCCAGACTTTCCTCACAGAGAGCTTATGCAGGAATATGGCCTCAGAAGGGGGATCTATACCAGTCTATCAAATGCTGAGAGAATTGCCCGGGTGCCCCTGGATTGGAATCACTTTCAGACAGAGGCATAGGGCAGCTGTCAGGATAGGGGCACCAAGAGATACACAGCCATGCACCCCATTCACACCAACCCTGCTCCCTGGCCCATAGACCACGGCAGGATCCCCGTCATGGCCAAGGAGCGATTGGTTCTGGTATTGGCAATGGGTATTGACAAAGGCCTTCAAAGTCACAGGTTGATTCACTGGATCAATAATGGTGCAGGGGAAATAATTAAAACTGTCAGATTTAGAAAGTATTAAAGGTACTTAGAGCTTTCTGCCAACTATGGAAAACAGGGATTAATGGTGTTATCTTGAACACTTCTGAGTTACTGAGCAAGTTATTAAAGTCCTTCTTTGACACTCATTTGCAGTGAAGGGTCAACATCAAAGGTTTCAGACACAAACTATTTGAGTCCATTAACCCAAAGTACAGCTGTTTCCCCAAAGAAGTCCAAATGAAGGCCAAACGATTCAGAGACAACTTTCAGAAGAGGCTATAAAATTAAAAGGCACTTAGAGCTCTCACATCACACCGTCCCCCAGGGTCTCTCCATGAATTTGAGGACCAATAGTCTTGGCCACAAAGGATGGGCTCCATCTAGGGAGAACAAAACTCAGAGAGGGTCTTGGCCGAGTCCTGAAGCCACTAAAAGACTCAGAGTCTTGCTCTAGGACATGTGACTGTCACACAACTGGAGAGAGTTTGGACTGGCCTGAAGCAGGGGTACAGTCCACTGAAGCTAAGGGTGTGTCTGTCTGTGATCCCAATTCACTGCTCTCTAGGGACCTTGGACTGTGCCAGGCAGAACTGCACCTTGCCCCGGTCTGGGAGTAGGAGAAGGTGTTCTAGACGAGAGGAGATCAGCCTCTCTTCTGGCATGGCTGGGTTTCTGCTCTCCTGTCTTCTGGGGGCCGCTGTGCCAACCCCTTTCCTTGAACTCCTTCTGCAAACCTCCTTCTCCATGCCCCTTTGATATTTTAACCTCTCTTTCCTTGTCATTCTGCCCTTTGTTGCCATTTTCTCTCTGTCTCAAAGTTTCTAGTAAAAGAAGAGGCCCGAGACCCAGAGGGTAGGAAGAGGTCCTGGACCAGAGAATGGTGGGAAGGAGCCACAGAAAGTCCACTGTTGAGATTGTCTCTACGCTGAAGCTCACAACTCCTTAAGGACAATGAACCTCACTGAACAGGGGCTGTTAATGTCCTTCCACTTCAGAGGACAGAGGTCACAGAAGTGGGTGTGATCACCGGGGGAGGCACTCATGTGATCCCTTAATGAACCACATGTGTGCCATGGGCTGGGTTTGGGGCCATAGGAACACATCCAGTGGATGGCATCCTTAGCCTCAAAGAGCCTGGGAGTCTGCTGGTGAGTTCCTGTCTGTGAACAGGTGGCAGTGTACCTTCACATGGTCTGGAAAGAAAAAGTAGAAGAGTAGTAGAAGGGCCTCAGAACTGAAACCCCTTCACACGCAAGCTGACTGAGAGAGGAAAAGAAGAGAGAAACTCCAAGAACTTAAATGTGATGTCAGCAAATAGGATGGACACTCTGTGCCATGTCTAAGCTCAGCCAAAGAATGAAGAGGGACCGCCAAGTTCAGTCACAGAGACTAGAAGCTGGGGGAAGTCTCCTCTGGAAGCACTTCCTGAGAAGGGACATTGAGCCAGATCTGCTGATTCTGGGGGACAGAGAAATGTTGCCCTCCGGAGCTTATATTCAGGGAACAAGCTATTGGCCAGGAACAGCTGCTACTGGACAAGATGCTGGCCTACCCTATTACTTGGGAATGAGAGCAGAACACAGCTATTTCCAATCTTGTACCCCCTTGCTGCCCTGGAAATTCTCTTGGAGGTGACCACCACAGCCTCCCCTCCTCCCTGGCCAGATGCAGGCCTAGACCCCACCTCCCAACCTTCTCTGGTGACCAGTGGGTCTCCACAATCCCTATGTTTCCTATGCTTTATGCAATTCTCTCTTCTAACTCCCATTGGTCATTGACTTATGGGGACTGTGAAAGTCACCACCACAGGCAGGGAAGTACAGGACTGGGAAGGATGCTTCCCTGTGGTCTTCATGTATAGAATATGGTCTGTCATTAAGTGCTCATTACTCATCTACTGGGGGAGTGAATACAAGAATAAATGTATAGTAAAGAAAAATGACTGAGATAAATATGCCAAAATGTTAGCAGGGGTTACCTGTGAGCCTGAGGCTTACAAAAGATGTTGGATTGTTTCTTATTTTTCTTATGTACACTATTTCTACAAGTAGAAAACAAAATTAAGTTTTTCACCAAGTTAACAGGTTTTCTATGTTTAAGAGAAATGTCTAAATATATAAGAAGGTCTACCTGCATTGAGTGTTTGAAAATATGTATTGCCTTGGGATTCCAAGGATGGGCAACCTCTCACGTGTACTTTTTTCTTGAAACTGTCTGGGATATGATGGAAGAGCAGCTAGTCCTTTGGGGCCAGAGACTACCCTTAACTGAGACACTGTATGAGCCTGGGCCATCAAAGCCCTCATAGGGCACATCTTCAGAGGAGTGTATGCATAGAGATTGTCTGTCCACATGAGGTGAAGGATGATGGAAGGGGGGGCAATCTTGGGAACCATTAGGTGGGGGAGGCATGTAGTGAGATTCTGCTCATGAAGCTATCCCACGATGAGATTCTAGGCTGTGCACATATGAAGCATCATTAGAAAATAATGATAAAGACAAAGATGAAGATTGTGGTGGTAATGATGGCAGTGGTGATGATAATGGTGGTGGCAATGATGGTGATGGTGGTGATGGTGAAGATGACAATTAAAATGATGCTAAAATAGCATTGCCTGAGAACCAGTCTTGTGTTTTATAAACATCATCTCTTTTAATTCTCACAAATTCCTTCTTAACAGTTGTTTGGTGGGATGATAATAGTACCCCACAGGTAACATCAGGGCAGCTCTTTACTAAAAACATACACATTCAGCCTCCTCAGGCACATGAGATCAGTTGGGGAATCTGTCACGGCACAGAATCACAAGTTCAGAGAGGTTACATGTCTCAGGCAGGTTCACCTAGCCTCGGAACCATGGCCCACTTCAGCCTCCTTGCTGGGTGCTGGGTGTCGAGTGCTGCAGGTCCGTTTAGGCAGATTAAAAATAGAGCAGAGATCAGAGAAAGCAGAGAGCCATGTAGATGCTCTGAGTTTGAGCACACACATCTCTACATGTCTTGTGTGTACTGGCATTTCCATCTTGCATCTCCTTGCCTTATCTCTGGTGATGTCTGTGATGAGCCCCAGGGCATAGAGTTGCATTTTGTGGTGGCAATGCCAAACAGAATTTGACCACAAAGCAGCCTATGGGGGGCAGTAGGGCCCAAACTGTGCACGGTGAACAGCACGGTCCCCATGCCTCCCTGAAGATAGAACGGATGCAGCGGGTCTCAGGCCAGGGCAAGGGTGGTGGTGGAGCCTTCCTGGGCTTGAACCCAGCAGTTAATCATGGACAAATGATCAGGAAGACCTTCCAAGTCATATAGCATCCTATTCTCTGTGTCATGGACACATACCCCGATGCCATCTCTGCATTCCCTGCTCACCCCACAGTGACTTTCTGTCCTGGCCTCACCTTTCCCTGTCCACTGACCTGCCCCTGTCTGCACATCCATGGTCCATGTCCCTGCCAGAGCTGAAATCAGCCAACCTCTGCTGAGTTAGCTTATCCTCATAGGGCATGACCAAGGATAAAAGAAAAGACTGGGTCACATGGGAACATTAAACCCAACCTTGCTTTCTTCCATTTTTAAACGAGGATGCCAAATTAGCCAGGCATGTGGCACATGCCTATAGTTCCAGCTATCCGGAAGGCTGAGGAGGTAGGGTGGCCTGAGCCCAGGAGGTCAAGGCTGTACTGCAACCTGGGTGATAGAGTGAGACCCGACTCAAAAAAAAGAGGATATTTATAAAAAATAAAAATCAAGTCTCATAGAGATATTGGGAAAGATCAATGGTTTCTTCCAAAGTAAGAAACAAGGAAGCCCCAGCAGTTTACTCACTGGGCTTCATTTGCCCCTCTCCATCACCTCCTGCAACCACTGCCCCCTAGGATAGGGGGTCCTGAGACCCTGCGAGGTACAGGGATTGGGCAGGCTCACAGTTCCTCAAGTTTCTGTGAGAGGCTAGACTTCATCCATGTCAGCTCCAGCTCCAACCACAACCACTCCAGTTCCCAGATGTTTTGAAGGCAGAGGTTGCAGTGTCCCACTGTGAGAAGATAGGGTGGGGCTTCAGGTCTGCGTGCCATCCTCCAGTGCCTGGACTCCAACTTTCTGACACCATGCTGGGGACCTCTGTAAAGAGGGACAGCTGGAGACACCAGGTTGTTGTGCTCTTTGGGGTAGACTCAGTCTCTCTTTCCTAAGCCCCATGAGGACCTGAGTTCCCTGACCAAGGTGTTCATTTCCTGCAGCCCCAGTGCCGAAGCCATGGGAGATGTTCTTAGATTGTGACCTGACCATGGGGATGAGGTTTTACTTCTGCTCCCAGTCTCCCAACAGCTGACTTGCAACTGTCTTGACTCTGGGATCCTCGGATGTATTTACCACCTGCACAGTGGGGTCTGAAGCACTGTGCAGAAGGGTTTAGAAGGTGTAAGGGCACGATCACAGAAAGGGGGCAACGGCAGAGGAGGAGCCGGAATTGAAGAGTGTTCAAGTTCTAGAGTCACTGAGCACAAAGCGGGCCCAACCCCCTCCTGGCCATCTCCCTCCACGCAGCCAGCCCAGGGGAACTGCAGTTGTGGACACAGCATTCAGCCCAACCAGGGGACCAGAAGCTCCCATTCTCAGGTACCTCCATCCTAATCCTTCACCCTCTTCTGAATCACACCAACACTTTGTCTACTTTGAGGGTGTCTCTGAAACTTACTCTCCCTGCATTCCCAATGAACACAGGTCCTGGCATGGAGTAAGGGCCCTGTGTGCTGTGGATTCAAGACAGAGGTGGAAAGCCAAGTGCAGCAAGATGGGAGCCAGGTGAGGGGCACAGACAGGAAACCCAGAGTGGGGAAGGAAGAGAGGGTCATCACCTGAAACAATGGCCCCACCTGGGATGCATCCTCCACTTCCTGGTGAACTTCCTTAGGTGTGCTAAAGACACATTCACACATTTACCACACACACAGCACACACCATACACACCACTCATTAAAAACCTCATGTCATACACACCACACACAAATACCACACAAACACCACATACCATACACACCATACCCGAATATCACATATCACGCATACCACACACAAATACCACACAAACATCACTTACCACACACACACCCCACACACCATACCCAAATACCACATACCACACACATACCCCTCACAAATACCACATACCACACAAACACCACATACCACACCCACAACACACCTGAATATTACACATCATGCACACCACACACAAATACCACACAAACACCACTTACCACACATACCTTACACCCAAATACCACTACCACACATATACCATACACTAATACCATACAAACACCACATACCATACACAAATACCACACAAATACCACATACCACACACAATGCACACAAATGCTACACAAACACATACCACACATACCATACACACTCCACACATATACACACCACACACCACACATACATACTATACATATCACACACTACATACCACATGTCGCATACACATATGCACAAATACACACTTACACACATACCACACACACCATTTTACTAAATGGAATTATATTATACAGCCTACACTTTACTGTGTATAATTTTGCAATATTTTTGTTGTAATGACATACCTATGGCTTTGGTCTTTTTATCATTGTATAACAACGTTAAGGCCCATGTACACTTTTCTGTGCCTCACTTTTCTTATACAACACCACACTGAACATATGTTGCCTACTCCTGGGTGTCTGGGAGGGCACTGACATCCTCACTCCAAAGTCTGGGAGACGCTCTGGGCCGCAGATGTTTCCTGCCTTT
Source organism: Carlito syrichta (assembly GCF_000164805.1). Classification (NCBI taxonomy): domain Eukaryota; kingdom Metazoa; phylum Chordata; class Mammalia; order Primates; family Tarsiidae; genus Carlito; species Carlito syrichta. The sequence continues at coordinate 1,139,843 of NW_007245789.1, read as the reverse complement.
GCAAATAGTGCAGTGATGTCCTCCTGAACACAGCCTCCTCCAGGGCTGCTCTTTTTTCTAAGGATGGATATTCAGGATGGGAAGGCAAGGCCCAGTGTTTTGAGTACAGTCGGCCTTCCACATCCATGGGTTCCCCATCCATGGGTTCTGCATTCGTGGAGTCAGTCAACCTCATGTCAAAAATGTTTTTTTTTTTTAAATATCAATGCAAATTAACGGTACAACAACAAAAGTAATACTAATTTATCAGTAAGTTGTAACAACAGTTCATAGCATTTGCATTGTATGAGCTGTAAGTAACCTAGAGATGATTTCAAGTATGTGGGAGGACTTGCGTAGTTATATGCAAATACTACGACATTCTGTGAAAGAGATTTGAGCATCTGTGTATTTTTGGTATCAGCAGGGGGTCCTAGAACCAATACTCCTCAGATACCAAAGGACAACTGTAGTTTTAATTTCAATATATATTTCCGAATGACTTTCCAAAGGAGCAGTTATAATTCACATTTCCAGCAATAATTTAAGAATGCTCTTTTCTTCATATCTCCAGCAAAAGGTGTTACTTTTATATTTGCCTGTCTGAGAGGTGAAAATTGGTATCTCCTTATTAAAATAATTTGCATTTTCTGGCTACTTGTAACTTTGTATAAGTTTTCAATACAATGTTTGAATATTTGGTAACTTTCTAGTAAGTGTCTATCCATATGCCTTGCCTAATTTTCAAGTTATTTATCTTTCTGAAAAATCAATTTGCTAAAGCTCTTTATACAGTGTAGCTATTAACCCTTCGATTGCTTTCTGCATCATAAAATGCTTTCTTTAATCTTTTTTACTTATGACTCTCATTCTGGTCTCTCTTTTTTTGCCAGATATTTGTTTAAATGTGGTTATATATGCTTCTCTCTGTATTTTTAAAATAACTTCTTAGCTGCCAATATTGGTTTAAAACATTTGTGCAAATCATAGGTTGTGCCTATATTCATTTTCCTCTTTTATTACCTTTTCATAGTTTTTATTTGATGTCTCTATCTATTTCTGAATGTGGTAAAAAGTAGAAGTCCAGTTTTCTTTGCTTCTACTTGGATAGGTAGTAGAGTCAGCAGTTTATTGCATAAAGCATCCTTTTTCCCACAGAGTTAAAGGGCCATACTTTTCATATATTCAATTTCTACATGTGTGGGTCTGCTCTAGCCTCTGTTCAATGCAGTTCCATCCATTCCTCTGTCATCATTCTGATTACAACAACTTTCATTTCTAAAAGACAGCATCCATCTTAATTTTCTTTTTCATAGATTTCTTGATTACATTTAGTCATGTATTTTGCTATATAAATTTAATTTTAGCAAAATTAAATATACACACAGGCCTCAGTATTCTATTTGGAATTACTTCAGAGTTATCTATTAATTTGTAGAGAATTGATATTTTTATTTTCTTATGTCTTTGCATCCAAGATCCAAATAGTCCTTTGCAGCCATTCCAAATTTGCTTTCTGTCCTCCAAGATTTCGTAATTCTTCTGTGAGTTCTTTGCAGGTTTGATCCCCATGTCCCTGGCCACCAGCCCTCCCAAACCCCTCTCGTTTTGCAAGGGCTTACTGCTGTGCCACATTTCTGAGAAAGGCAGGTGCCTCCATACACAGTGGTCTGCCATCTGGCTTGGCAGCATGTCAGCCTTTTACTTGAGGTAACCTTTACTCTTGGAAGACCCTGCCCATGGAAGACCTGACTCATTCGATCACTCAAGCACCCCCTCATTCTTTCTCTCCTTCCAACAGTGAAGAGACCATAACGACTGGGCCTGTGCTCAGAGCAGAAGATGCACAGGTGGATAGTCACAATCCTTTCCTTCAAAGAGGTCAAGATTTAGGTAAGGATAAAGATGAAGAAACAGACATTTTCACTGCATTTAATTCACATTTATGAAGTGACTTCTATAGGCTGGGCCTGGGCAATGAAATAGACATTGTTCTACTGAGTAGGATGAGCTGAGCCAGGGCATAGTCACATGGTCAGTTATGAGAGCCTAAAGGCAAAGACTAGGAAACAGACAGGGAGAGTTAGGAAGCAGGGACAACTGAAGATGGTTTAACAGGATGGAGAAGAAGGTGCTGGAGGCTTTCCTGGTGAGGGAACTGGGGAAAGATAATCGGGTGAGCAGGAGGGTGGGTAAGGGGTATAGTGTCTCTGCAGTCCTGGCTACAGGCTGCCAGAAGCCCATTCCTAGGGTGCATTTTCCATCCTGATATGAAGTTCAGAAGGTGATTCAGGCCTCCAGTTTGATCCTTAAAAAGATCTGAGGGTAGGACGAGGTTCTGGACTCTCAACTTGTGTTCTCTTTGGGAGGGCTAGTCCAACAGCTGACTTACTGGCTTTTAATATGGAGGGAAACAAGATGTTCAAGTGAGTGTGTTCATGTGGTTGTGAATCTCGAGTCTCATCTCTCAAAGGAGGCCTGACCTCATCACCAGGGTGAGGGAAGAGAGGCCCAGTCAGAAGGCAGCACATCTGCCTTCAGCGGCTTGCGTGGTCTAGAGAGACAGAGGGAAATTGGACTTGGAGAGCTCAGCCCATGTTCCCCCGCTGCCCTGTGCACAGACAGAGAGGCTGTCAGCCCGGATTGATAATTAAGCCGTGCATCTGCCTCCTGAAAGATAAATTCCAGCATTATCAAGGTTTTCTATTTCACTTAACTAAAGCTGAGAACGAAGAAGGAACAATTAAATGCAACCTGAGGCAACCCAAAATATTATCCATCAAATGTATCACATTCAATCCTCTCGGCACATTCATCAAATTGTCAGTTATTCCAAATACGGTTTTATCTTATTAATGCTAATTTCTTTCACGGAAAGACTAGTGATTTTACCTTTCAGTGGTTATCAGGGAGCTGGAAGAAATGTTTTGCATTTTAATTCAGCAGGTTGCCTTATTTATTGTCAACTTATTTATAGCTAGCTGCCAATTTCTTAAATTCTTGGTTGTGGATCTCTTTCCTGAGGCTGGACCGGGATGACAGTTCCCGTGGAATGGCATTCAGGGACAATCAGGTCAAGATTTTTCTGCCTTGTCCATTCCCTTCCTCAGTGTAGAAATACGGAATGGTACACATGGCCCCAAGGAGACACTTTAAACCCTAAAAGAGTACCAGGTATGTGGGGAGATGGGACAGCTTTGAGGACAGGATACATATAGCTTGGTGGCCTTCATGATGACATGAGTGGAAGTCAGGATCAGTCGAGTCACTCCCATATCCTTGCTCTTCACAAAATAAACTCCTTACAGAAGCTCAGGATTCAGGCAGTTGGTTTTAAGTAACACATTTGGAAATGATTTGACATGTCAGAAATCAAAAGACTCTTTGGCAGAAATGCTTAATGAATAGCCAGTCAGCAGATCTGGAGAAAATATGGTCGATAAAGGGACAAATAATGGATGAACAGTGAGAGATGAAATAGTTGCTCATTCTTGTAGCCATCACAGGACGATGAGGGGGTGGTGTGCATATGTTTTGATGTTACTGAAGAGTTTCTCAATGATCATTCACATCAAAATCCTCACGCAGTGGAATCCTAATGCAGCTGGTGTGATTGGTCTCTTCCTCACTTGACAAGCTCCTTGGGGATATGCTCTTAAATTCCTGGTGATGCATTCTATATTCCTGCTAAATTCTCTCCAGTGGAGGGGTGTGCCCCAGGTGTTAGTGTCAGGTCTGGACCAGACTCAATAGGAGGACCTACTCCAAGATTGATCTGATTTAGATTACTGTGGAAAGGGTAGGCAAAGCACATGACCAGAGCTTCCAGGAACTTAAAGGCCAAGGGTGCCAGGTTTCACATAATTGGAAGGACACCTGGCAGCAGGTATATAAATGCTATTGTGTATGTTTAGTGGTTAACCGCCAAAAGCCCATGGCAGCTGTCCAGAGGTATGTGGATGAGCTGAAATTGGAGGTCAGATTCAGTCGGATGACCTGGATAGAAGAAAATCATTCTGGATTGGGAAAAACACCTTAGCTTACAGGGAACCATGAGAAAGAAGAGAAGACACATCTGACTGAGAATGAAGCTAAATAAATTGTTAAATAAGTTGCAGAGCTAGGAAGGTTTCCACTAAGGAAAATGGACAACTTTGATTTTTTTCCAAGGGAAGGAATTTTAATATTTAGTTGCTATTTATTATTGCTATAAAATAGCAAATTATTTTATAATATATATAATTTTAATAAAAATCATTGTATATAAGTTTCCTATTTTATTCATATTTCTTCTTGTTAACTATTACACACACACACACACACACACACACACACACACACCCCACACACACACAAAATTCAAAGCCAGCCACAGTGAGTCACATCTGTAATCCCAGCACTTTGGAAGTCCAAGGCAGGAGAATTGCTTAAAGCCAGGAGTCTGAGACTAGCCTGAGCAATGTAGTGAGACCTTAAAAAAATTATCTGGACATGGTGGAGCATGCATTTGGTCCTAGCTACTTGGAAGACTGAGGAGGGAGCCCAGAAATTTGAGGTTACAGTGAGCAATGATCAAGCCACTGCACTCCAGCCTGTCTGACAAAGCAACATCCTATCTATAAAAACAAACAAAAACATAAAGAATAGTGTAGACTCTTTACTTATTGTTTTTAATAAGGTTTCAAAATAGTTCCTGTTTGTTTTTGATTTTTATTTTTGAACAAAATGATCTGTATATGTATATGTAAAAATCTTTCTGCTCCTGCATTATTTCAGGTTTTCTTCTCTCCCCAGAGGTAGCCATGGAGCAGGGCCTGCCTTCTACCTAATCTATTATCCCCTTTCTCCTCAGTAACAAAAATTCTGGCTTTATTCTGAGCAAAAATGTTCTCCATAAACAGACCAGTTTCTCAGCTTCCCTTGCAGCTAGGTTTAGCAATGAGAGAATTGAGATGTAAACTTCAGTGTTGGGAATTTTGGGGAATGTCCCATGAAGGAAAAGAAGCATACTTTCATCCTCTTTTACTTCCTTTTGCTACTGGCCTGAAATGGAGATGAGATTTCAGGAACACCAGCAGCCATCTTGGAACTGAGGTAACCTTGAGAACAGAAGATATTCAAAAAGAATGGAGAAAAAAAAGCAGGGGGTGGACAAGTGCACAATCCTCACTACACCACAGAGTCACCAACCAGCCTTGAGGTTTTTTTGGTGTTTAGACTTCATAATTATATGAGAAAAGTGTAATTTCCCAATTTGTTTAATCTGCTTTTGTGTAAGCTCCTTTTTGTGTTGTGTTACTGAAAGCTAATCTTAAGTGGCTTAGTGAGCCACACTCCCAAATCAGGTATTTATCAATGCCATCATATTTACTTATATAGGCACATATCCCTATACAGTGTTTAATATCATTCTGCATATTTTACATGTTATAAAGTCATATTTTGTAGGACATTTCATCCTACAGGCTTTCCTTCAACATGGTTTTTTGAAACTCATCCACATTAGTAAATACTACTCTTTTTTTTTTTCATTTTCATTGCTTGACAGTGTTCCCAATTTATATTGGTAAACATATAGACTATTTCAATTTTTTTGTGTTATTAAAAGCAATGCTTCATTTGACATTCTTTCAGACTTTTTCCTTTCTCACATGGTTAAAACCTTCTAGATATTTAAGTCTAGAAGAAGAATTTTGGGGTCATGAGAGGTGAACTTTTGTTTCATGAGCTCTTGTGAATTACTGACTTGCCCGTCCCTGTACTCCCATGGTAATGAGGACCCCATGTCCCCACAGTGCCTGTCCTCACCAGTCCCAGCTGTGGACAGCTGTTTAAAGTTTCAATAATCAGCTACCTTTGATTGTATATTGCATTGCCTGAATTTTTATTTTCCTGATTACCGTTAAGAATTTTCTTTGTGTCCTTGTTAATTATTTTTTTCCTTTTCTGTAAAAACTCTGTTTATAGTTTTTACCCACTGTTTTGTTTAGTTGTTTGTCTTGACTGCAGTTTCTTGTAAAGGTTTTAAAATATATTCTAAAAATAACAGTATTATCACTTCATATATTGCAATATCTGCTGCAGGTCTGTGGCTTGTCTTTTCAACTTTTATGATGTCTCTTATTTCACAGAAATTTAAAGTTTAATGTGGTTGTATTAATCAATCATTTCTTTTATGACTTGGGCTTTCTGAGTCTTGTTAAACACATCTTTCTAACTCAAGGTCATAAAAATATAATTCCATATTTTCTTCTAAGTGTCTTAAAATTTTACTTTTGAAAAACTTGTCTTCAGCCTACTTAGAATTTACTTTTATATTAGATATAAGTTAGAGATCATTTTTTTTTATTTGAAAAAACAATAGTTCCAGCACCATTTATTACAGCCCAGCCTATTCTTCCTCTTGGCTCTGAGATGTCCCTTCTCTCTTATTTGAATTTTTTATATATCATAAATCTGCTCTCATGGTTTCTTTTTCTGCCCTTAAGGACTTCTTTTTGTCCTTCAGTGGTGTTTTGTACTTTTTTCCCCCCAAAAATGTTTTTGCAAATCTTCTTTTATATCGTACATTGGGAGTTAACAGAAGCTTACCATGGCAAAGGGATTTTCTCTATTGCATTTTCCTTTTGAGCATCACAGGTTTTGAGAACTATTTAAGTGAATTAAAATGGTGACCAAGCCTGAAGAATCCTTAGCAGACAAAGCCAGTTAGGACTCAAAAGTGACCTAATCCTTGCTTGGTTTTCAAGCATAATTGAAACTTAACTGAGCTATTTCTTGTATATGCCTAAATCAAAGAGAAACAGAATGTAAACTCAACCAATAAGAAGCAGTCAACAAACTGATAATGATATAACTAGGGACTTTCCAGTGGGATATATCAAATAAAGCAACTATATAATTGCAACCAATCAAATATTTTCTCGACTTTACTTCTGTGTCCATCTGATAAAAACCTCCCTCAAGGCACTCCCAAGTCACTTCTGGTTTGGGACTACTTGATTCTTAAATCTTTGTTTCCTCAAATAAACTATTTTTTTTTAATGTGGGGTTTTTGAGCAAGATGGTAATGGAACAGGTTGGACTGTGAAAGTCTCCGCAAAAGTGTCCATAAAGACTCTCTGCATGAGTGGGTGTGTGCCGGTGAGTGAATGAAAATCTGTCTGAGGGGAGACTCAGGTTCACGCACTGAGGGTGCTCCTCCAGAGGTGACTACAACTCCCCACATCCTGAGATTGGACACCCATATGTGTAGGATCATCTGCTGTTCTGGGGCTCTCTTGAGAGGAGGCAGCAGAGAACAGCTGCCTCTCAGCACCAGCACCTGGCCCATGCCAGCACCTGCAGCAGCAGACCTGGCATGAGAAAGCAGGTAGTAGAAATCTGGAGTAAAGCTCCAACACTAGTGATGGAACACTGATGGGTGCCATCTTTTCAGTCCCAGGACCAGCAGAGACTTGCATTGCTTCACTCAGCTCCACCCAGCCTCCATCTTGGGACCCAGAGGCTATTTTCTCATCAGACTCAGAGAGACAGATGCCCCTCCCCCATGCTGGAATGGGCACAGATAGGTCAGATCTGAGTGGGAGACTTGACAACAGCAGCAGCAAATAGGGTGAGTACAGATCTGATCCATCCTCCTCTCACAGTAGTCTGTGGGGCATCTGACCCATGCTGAGAGCAATGCAATTAGCCTGCACTGAGAGTGGAGGGGAGGGACTGGAGACTAGAGCAGTCCCCTAAGAAAGAGGCCTGAAAGGAACCTGGACTCACAGAAACTACCAGAGAGTGAGTTTTCTTTTTCTTGTTTGTTTTTTGTTTTGGTTTTAGTTTTTTTCCTTTTCTTTTTCTTTCTGTTTTTGTTTACATTTTTGTACTTGCTCTGTTTCTATTATTTTAATTTTTTTTAGGTTTTCTGTTTATGTATGGGTATTTTTGAGGGAGGGTACACTAACAGGAGTGTTTTTGTTTATATGATTGTCTGTATATTTTTATCTTTTTGGTTTTTTCTGACTTTGTTTGTCTTTCTGTTTATTCATTAGTTGGTATGCCTGTTCTCCCTCTTCTTCTTTTCTCTCCCAACCTCCCTTTTGTCTTCCTCTTTCCTTTTTCTATTATTTTCTTTTTCCTTATCTCATTTTGCTTTCAGGGGGTAAGGAAACACCCCCACTGCATGAACAGATAGTAAGGAAGTGGGAAGTGGGTTCCAGGGGGCCCACACACCTCTCAGTGGATACTGGAATCTACAGATAGCTTCTGGATCACAGTTCCCCCCTCAATTAAATCTCAAAACTGCAAAAAGCACAGGCCCCCACCCCTAGTCCAGCTTCAGAATTGAACAAAACCAGAGGATCTACATAAGGAAGAATATGAGATTGAGCAAACAGAAATAAAAGCTATCTCCCCATCACTGAACAACAGAATTAAAGAAGAGGCCAAAAAAGGTGTGTGTGTGGGGGGATACAAACCTACACAAATGAAGAAAAAACAAAGAAAGAATATGAGTCTCACACAGACCCCTGGGAGGTCAGTCACTGAGAATATAGACTCCAGAACTAAAATAATGATGAGCCCCCAGAATGACTGGTCTCACACCACAGGCCCAGATAGCAAGATATTAATAGAAAGAATAAATAGAAATGAAGAGAGAGAAGACAAAAGATGAAGGAGTTGATAGCTGATATAACAGCAATAAAGAATACAGTGAATGAAATAAATAACAAACTGATAAGCATAGAAAGCAGAATTAACCAAGCAGAAGAAAGAATCTCAGAACTTGAGGACCAAAATATGGAATTAACCCAAACTGTTAAAAACATAGAAAAGAAGTTTAAAAAGACAGAGCAAAACCTCCAAGAGATGAGTGATTATTTCAAGAGGTCAAACCTGAGATTAATTGGAATTTCTAAGGCAGATAGAGAGACAGAGACCACCCTGGAACAAACATTCCATGAAATTATCCAAGAAAACTTCCCTCATTTCATCAGTGACATGACCACTCAAAAACAAGAGATTCAGAGAACTCCTGCAAGACAACAAATGAGGAGACCAATTCCCAGACACATAGTAATTCACCTACACAAAGTGGGTATAAAAGAAAAAATCCTAAAGGCAGCAAAAGAGAATGTCAGACTATCTACCAGGGAAGAACAGTTAGCAGACTTATCTACAGAAACACTTTGGGTTGGGAGAGCTTGTAGTCCAATCTTTAAAGTTCTCAAAGATAAACAATTTCAACAAAGAACTACCTACCCAGCTAAGCTAAGTTTCATCAGTGATGGAGAATTAAAATCTCTCCCAACATTCAATCCCTAAGAGTTTATGCTGCCTCCAGACTAGCTCTATAAGAAACACTTAAGAAAGTATTAAACACAGAAGAAAGGAAGAAAAGAATGATAATGTCCTTCACAAGCATGTAGTAAAAAGATTGAAAACACACATGTATCAATCCCAAAATCAAAAGAAAGACAAACAAACAAACAAACAAACAAACAGCAGCAACAACAACAAACTCTATCAGAACATCATGACAGGAACAAACTCTCACATCTCAATAATTAGCCTGAATGTGAATGGACTAAATGCACCACTGAAAATATGTAGAATGACAAATTGGACAAAATAGCATGGGCTACAATACATTGTCTCCAAGAGACTCATCTCACCAGAAAGATCACTCACAGACTCAAAGTAAGAGGATGGGAAAGAAAATTTCAGGTGAATGGAACATAGAAGAAAACAGGAGTTGTGATCTTAATATCAGACAGAATACCCTTTAAGCTGTCAAAAGCTAAAAAAATATGGAAGATCACTACATAATGATACAAGGTTCAACTCATCAACAAGATATATCCATCCTAAACATATGTGCAACTAACATAGGAGCACCAACTTTCACAAAACAGTTTCTAGGTGAACTAAAAAAAGATATTGACTCTAACACTATCATAGCTGGGGACTTAAATACCCCACTAACAACCCTAGACAGATCATCAAGACAAAACGTCAATAAGGAGATCTGAAACCTCAATGTGATGCTTGACCAAATAGACTTAGTTGATACCTACAGAGCACTCCACCCAACAGCCATGGAATATACATTCTTCTCATCACCACATGGAATGTACTCTAAGATTGACCACATCCTTAGCCATAAATCAAGCATAAACAAATTCCATAAGATTGAAATTCTGCCATGCACCTTCTCAAACTACAGTAGAACAAAAATAAATCTCAACAATAACAAAGTTCTCCCAAAACCCACAAAGACATGAACACTGAATAGCATGATGCTAAACAACTCCTGGAACAACACAGAAATCAAAACAGAGATTAAGAGATGCCTAGAAACAGATGAAAACAAAGAAACATCTTACCAAAAGATCTGAGATGTCATGAAAGCAGTAAGAAGAGGGGAATTAATATCTCTACAAAGCCACATATGAAGAAAATGGAAAGATCACAAGTTAACAACCTAACAAATTTCCTAATGAAAGTGGAAAAGCAAGACCACCAAAACCCTAACTTCAGCAGAAAAATCCAGATCACCAAAATAAAAGCCCAAATTCAGGATATAGAAGAAAAAAATATAATACAAAAAAATCATTGAAACCACAAGATGGTTCTTTGAAAGACTAAGCAAGATTGATAGATCCCTAGATAGACTGACCAAGAAAAAGACAGAAAAAGCCCAAATAAATACAATCAGAAATCCAAAAGATGAAGTTACAACTGACCCCAAAGACATACAAAAGATTATCAGAGATTACTATGTACAACTATAGAAACAAACTCGAAAACCATATTGAAATGGAGGATTTTCTTACATCACACAACCGCCCCAGGTTGAAACAAGAAGAAATCAAGATCCTAAATAGACCAATAACATCCCAGGAAATTGACTATATCATAAGAAAACTACCTACTAAAAAAAGCCCTGGGCCAGATGGCTTTCCAGGAAAATTCTACAAAACGTATAAGGAACAGCTGATGCCAATCCTATTGAAAGTATTCCAGGCAATTGAGAAAGATGGAACTCTCCCAAATCATTTTTTGAAGCTAACATTACACTGATACCCAAACCAGGTAAAGGTCCAACAAAGAAAAAGAACTACAGGCCAATATTCTTGATGAACGTAGATGCTAAAATTCTCAACAAGATTCTAGCAAATCGGACCCAACAACACATCTCAAAAATCATCCACCATGACCAAGGAGGCTTCATCCCTGGGATGTAGGGCTGGTTCAATATCTGAAAGACTATAAACATAATTAAACGTATCAACAGATGTAAAGAAAAAACCACATGATTGTATCATTAGACATGAAAAAGCTTTTGATAAAATTCAGCACTCTTTCTTGATAAAAACCCTCGAACATCTAGGCATAGATGGAACATATCTCAAAATAGTAAGCACCGTCAATGAGAAACCCACAGCCAACAAACTGCTAAACAGACAGAAGTTGAAATCATTTCCCCTGAAAATCAGAACGAGATAAGGATGCCCACTCTCACCCCTCCTGTTCAACATAGTGTTGGAAGTCCTAGCTAGAGCAATCAGACAAGAGAAGGAAATCAGAGGTATCTAAATAGGAAAAGAGGAAGTTAACTTATCCCTCTTTGCAGACAACATGATTCTATACCTTGAAAACTCAAGAGAATCTTTTAAAAACTTTCTTGTACTGATAAAGGACTTTGTCAGTCTCAGGGTATAAAATAAATGTGCAAAAGACAGTTGCATTTCTATACACCAATAATAAACAAACAGAAACTCAAAAAATAATAATAATAATCCCATTCACAACAGTCACAAAAAAATGAAATCAGGCTCGGTGGCTCAGCCTGTAATCCTGCGCCTTTGGGAGGCTGAGGTGAGTGGATTCTAGCCCGCGGGTTCGAGACCCGCCTGGGCAGCGAGACCTCATCTCTACAATAAATAAAAAAATCAGCCAGGCATGGTAGCGAATGCCTGTAATTCCAGCTACTTGGAAGGCTGAGGTGGAAGGCTTGCCGGAGCCCAGCAGGTCAAGGCTGCAGTGGCCGGGAGCGGCCACTGCACTCCAGTCTGGGCAACAGAGTGAGACTCCAACTCAAAAAAAAAAAAACAAAAATGAAATACCTTGGCATCTTCCTAACCAGAGATGTGAAAGACTTTTACAATGAATGAAAGACTTTTACAAAGACTTTTACAAAACACTGCTCAGAGAAATCAAAGACGACACAAACAAATGGAAAACTATTCCATGCTCATGGATTGGAAGAATCAACATTGTTAAGATGTGTATACTACCCAAGGCAATCTACAGATTTAATGCAATACCCATTAAATTACCAACAGTATTCTTCTCAGGCCTGGAAACGACAATACAGTAAATTCATATGAAAATATAAATGACTACGAATAGCCAAAGCAATCCTCAGCAAAACAACAGCAACAACAATAACACAACAACAACAACAAAGAAGAAAACAAAGCAGGAGGTATCACACTCCCAGACTTTAAACTTTATTATAAAGCTACAATAATCAAAACAGCCTGGTATTGGTACAAGAACAGGCATACAGACCAATGGAACAGGATAGAGATTCCAGAAACAAAACCTCAATTTCTCAACCAACTCATCTTCAACAAAGCCTCCATCCACCTCCAACATCTTGGGAGAGGAGAACCTATTAAGCAAATGGTGCTGGGAAAAACGGCTGATCACATGCAAAATATTAAAAACAAGACCCCTATCTATCCCACACACAAAAGTCACACTAAACGGATCAAAGACCTAAATGTAAAACCTTAAACTATAAGAATCTTAGAAAATACAGGAGACACCCTTATGGAAATTTGAACAGGTAACCAATTTCTGATCAAAACCCCAAGTGCCCATGCCATAAGAGATAAGATAGACAAGTGAGATCTCATCAAACTGACAAGCTTCTGCAAAGCCAAAGAAACCATCAAGAGAGCAAGGAGATAGCCCGTGGACTGGGGAAAATTTTTGCTAACTGTATATCTGACAAAGGCCTAATATCTAGGATCTACAAGGAACTCAAACATGCTGAAAGGAATAAAACAAACACCCCCCTTACAAAGTGGGCGAAAGAGATGATTAGACACTTCTCAAAAGAAGACATACAAGCAGCCAACAGAAACATGAAAATATGCTCGGCCTCACTAGTCATCAAAGAAATGCAAATTAAAACCACACTGTGATACCACCTAACTCTAATCAGGATGGTCATCATCAATAACTCAAAAAACAACAGATGCTGGAGAGAATATGGGGAAAGGGAGCACTTCTACACTCTTGGTGGCAGTGTAGACTAATACAACTTCTATGGAAAAAAGTCCAGCAGTTCCTAAAAGATCTAAAAACCAACCTTCCATATAACCCTGCAATCCCTCTACTAGGAATTTACCCAGAGAAACTCAAATCACTCTAGGAAAAAGATACCTGCGCATGTATGTTTATTACATCCTTGTTCACAATAGCAAAAACATGGAACCAAACATGCTGCCCATTGAAAGTGGCCTGTTTAAAAAAATGTAGTACATGTACACCACGGAATATTATTCAGCCATAAAGAAGGACAAACTTATGAACTTCACAGCAACTTGGATGGACTTAGAGTCTATAAAACAGAGTGATCTATTACAGAAACAAAGAACTGAGTATCACATGTTCTCATTCATAAGTGGACCTTGAACAATTATCATAATACTATAAGATAAGGATTGCCGGTAGTGGGAAATTGCCGGGAGAGGGGCAGGGAAGGATTGGCAGTAGTGGATACCTGCATAATGAACATTTGTGTACTTAACCCTGAATTGCACCCCACATCTTTAAAATAATTGTTTAAAAAAAAAATGTGATGGTGCCTCAGTTTACCTTATTTAACAGAATAGAATTGGGTGTTGTATATTGGCCTTTCATCCAGCCTCTGTGATGATTAGTTCCAATGGTTTACAGATTTTCTTGCATCTCTTAGACAATCATAGTCTTGAATTGTTCAGACTTAATATAAAGGTAGTTTTGCCCCTTTACTTTCAATTCTTACATTTCTTCTTTCTTTTCTTTATTTGACCGCACTGGTCAAGACTCCAACACAGTACTCACCTGAAGCCAGAAGAGCAGCTATCCTGTGCATCTTTCCACAGGGCCAGTTTTGTCTGTCTATTTATTTATTTATTTATTTATTTATTTTTACCGGATTGCTTGTTTAAAAAAGCTAACTTTGGGGTTGACTGGTTCCCTTCCGTGTTTACTCATTTTCTGTCTTATTAACTTATTTCTCTGGTGCTTGTGATGGATCAGTCAGTCCTCATCAGACATTTCAGGGGCTGCCTTCACTTCTCAGGCTGACTTGCAATGAGGTGTCACATGAAGAGCTAGTTCTGCCCAAAGAATCATGGGCAGCAGGGACCTGCCATTTGCTGGTTGAGGCAGCCAAGGGTTAGTGCTCTCTGCCATCCCCCCTCCAGTCCCCCATGGCAAGGTAACCTGGAATGCCATGTTTCCAGATAGAAAGAGAGCTATTTAACCTACATGTGAGTTGGACATGGCATGACCAAGAAATCAAGCTTCATGGTGTTAAGCCATCAAGATGAGTAGTCTGTCCATGAGGACCACTGCCTTTCATGACCTGATAGAAAAATTCACATGTGGGGAAGGGGGGTAGCCATAATGAAATCCACAATATGCAAATGTAACTGATTTATTAAAGCCAACATGTGAGTGAGTCAACTGTCTTCCGGTGGGTGGAAGAGAGTAGTCCACTTTGGCAGAACAACCACTGGTGGTGGTAAAAGTGTGCCTGCCGACAGAGTGGGCCATGTTTGTCAAAAACTCCCAAGGGAGGATGGATTCAGGAGGAGAATGGCTGTTTTCCAAGACATCAGAAACATGAGACTCACAGGGTTAGAAAAGCTGATTTCTTCTAGACCATAACCATATCACTAAGAAACAGAATTAACACACTTCTTAAAAAAACTCATTAAAATCTCTTGGTTAGACAGCATCACTCAGATGACTTGTATACCCTTTCTCTTTAAGGATGAAATTCTCCAGGAAACCAAATAAAGTAAAGAAAGAAAAAATGCAAGGGAGGTAGAGACAAAGTTGGAGGTGGAGGTGAGAGAGCACAGAGCAATGGTACACATCTCAGGTCCAAGAACCACAGGTGATGAGCTCTTGGGACGTTTTCACTGACACCTGGAGCTGACAAGATGTGCCAGTCTATCAGAACTCTACCAGTTATTTAAGGAAAGCAAATTGGTAGAGTAACTTAGAGCTTGAACTTAAAAACCTTCGACACTAATCCTGGCATGAGGAATGCGCTTACTCTCCCTTTTAGTACATTGGCCTGTGAGAAAAGTCCTCAGCTGAATGACCAACCACTAAGAGAAGACGGGATGTCTCTCTACTCCATGATGCATGCTGGCCTCCCCTGCAAAAAGGCCTCTCACTTTTTCCTGATTCCCACAGTGACAAGCTCCCAAGATTCCCCTAGGGGCCAGCATCCCACTTTGTGAGGAGACTTCAGGTGGGTCACTGGCATCTGTCATCACCTGCACAGGCGTGTTGGCAACAGGAACTTTGAGTTCTTTGAAAACTGACACCAAGTAATCAATTTACTCACCTTCTGCTAAGTAGTTTAGGTGATGGAGACTTTCCTGAGCAGAGGGAATAGAAATAGAAATCAGTAAATGCATGTGGACTGACTGACAGACTGGGTGAATAGATTCATTCACTGATGAACTCTTCACACAGTCCCTGCTACTCAGGAGCAGGAGACATGCTGCCTCCCTGTCCTCCTGCCTCGCCCGGCACACAGTTACCTGAGTGGGTGCCTGACATTAATCATTTGAGAAGGGAACATGTGCAGGCATGGATGGTGGAGGAATGAGGGCCATTTCCCTGTCTCCCATTTTCTCTGAGTCCCAAGTCTATATCACATGTCGGATCAAAGGGCTCTTCGGGCATAAGAGCACAGTCTTACAGACCCAACCTCTGGGTGCTGAGGCAGAGACTTGAACAGGTGAGCATGAAACTTCCTGCTTCATGGGCTCCTGGTGCTCCGGTGATATGGGGGTGTTGTCTGGATATGGACTGTTTACCACTATACCTGGCTTCTTCCTTTCTGAATGGTATGCATATTCCCAGTAATGACTCATGGAATGCTGGTGACCAAGCAAAACGGAAAACAATGTAGTCATCATGCTTAATCAGTGTAATTGTACACACTGGATAGGAACCCGAATGATTAGCTTGATTGCTTTGATTATAAAACTGCTGACTGTTCTGCCTCAGGTGTGGCTTCTTCACCGACCTGCTGCCATTGGTGCCTCCAGAATGTTCTGACATACCAGTATCTTTCCCCACTGGACTTTCAGGTGACTTCTTTGGAATAGGTAAACATTATGCACCAGCCCTTTCATGTTTGGAGTTACTATATTGCAGGTGGACTCCATGATGTCCCAGTCATAGATATCATTTAGCAGATGAGCAATGCTGCACCCAGGAGAGGATGGCATATGACTGGAAATGGATACTCCACCACACTCACAAGGGAGGTGGCTCCGGGTACCAAGGCCTCCCCGGCCACCTCTGTGTTAACCTCCTACGTGGCCACTCCCTGTTAGAGGGAATGGGATCCATTGTGCATGTGCCTGACCTGATGGGAAGAAGAGGTTTGGCCACAGGCCTGAACAGTAGGTTCTTTTGGCCCTGCTTGTGTGTGCTGGAGCAAGGTGACTCAGACCCCGAGAGGTGGATTTCAACATCTATGGGATGGAGAGAGTGACACCTGCCCCTGGCAGGAGGTGAAATGGAGGGACCAGATGAGACCACCCATGAGAAACGGTGTGCCTCATCCTTGGCTATGGGTGCCACTTGACACTCAGAACCTGCAGTGAGAGAACTCAGACAACGACCTATGACTTCTTCTCCCCAGACTCTGAGGTCACACTTGATCTTCTCGGAGGTTTGCTTCAGCTCAATTTCTTCCTATTCTCCCTTAGCCATCTTCTCCACGGACTCCCCCAAAGTAGGCAGACATAGGAAAAGATCTCACTGTTGCTCAGAGCCTCATTCCAAGTGTCTGTGCCAGAACTCCCAGCCAAACTTTTGCTGCCTGCTTCTGGTTTGGAATTTTCTGGAGAAGTCTGGGGTTGGGGTGAGCAGAGAAACAGAAGGCCTCCTTTCCTTACTCCTCCCAGAGCTGCCCCATCTCCCCCAGAACACGTTGCTGTAACCCTAGCATATGCTATCTTCCCACAGCAGGCCTCCCGGTCTCCCAGCAGGCCCTACTCCAGATTGATTCTAACTCATCATGTTGTGTACTTTTGTTTCCAATTGTCTTAGTTATTTTGCTAATTAGAAAAATCTCCCTTCATTGAATCAGTATTTGGGAGACTCCCAAGAGAACTGACAAGTGTGCCTGGGTTTTCATGGCCGCAGCTCTGCACAGTAATTCTCACACAGATTAAGAATAAAATCACAATCTTGCCAAAATGTCAGGAAGTATGATCTCTTCATATTTTCCTGTTTCTCGTTCTTTGTCTTTTTTTCGTAATGTTTAAGAAGGGAAAATGTCCATGACTTTGAGCAAATGTTCTTTCTACTGTTCCTATGGAAGGACAGGGAAAAGTACTTAAAATGATTAGCCTCACTCTTTTCTAATCATGGAAAATTGACCTATTGGGGAAAATGAAATTTGAATTTCCTGAAGAAGTATCCAAAATGTTGACAATCTGCCAGTTTTGTGAACGTGAGCTCCTCTGGGGATGAGAGGAAATTTGACTGAGTAACCTTAGCATTACATCTTCATAAAAGGGTCTTATTTGCTCTAATTGGTTAGCTCAATAAAATAAGCAATTTTATGCTTTCTCTCGAAATATGTTTCAGACACTTAGTCTGAACATGGAGATGTAATAGGCATGGCTATCAATGTGTACATATTGGTCCTTGTAAAGACAATAATGAGATTTAGCTTGTAGGATATTAAGGATAAATTACATGCAGTTGAGTTTACAGAGCAAACTGGTAGGAAAAGGGATTACAACCCAGGTCGCTGAACCTTAGACGCTGCACTCGCTCCTTACTCTGGGCAGCAGCACATTGCTGGAGAGAGAAGAATATGCAAATAAAGAGTACAGGGCCTGGGTGCTGGGCTGGGGGCACAGGCATGCAGAAGCTGCTATGTCCATAGGCTGAAAGATGATCTGAGTGGAGCAGAAGTAAGAAGTTTTCCTCATGAAGATGGGTGATGTGAGTGTTCAGGATGCATTTAGGACCAAGGGAGTGCATCACCTTAGCAATAGGGCTAGCTCTGTGTTGAGTGCTTGGGCACCTAGACAGCAAGGCTGGCCTTGGCACAGGCATGGAGCTTGGAAGAGGCAAGAGGGTGGGGCCCAGATCCCTGGGGCCCCTGACACAGACAAGTTCAGACTCCTACAAAGGCAGTTTCTCAAACACCATAGGTATGTGAAGGGCAACAATCACTGTACCAAGAATGCCATGTGCAGCCATGGCTGAACCAAGGCTCCAGTGTCCCTCTGCAGTACCCTTGAGGGCTGTACTTGGCCTGGTATGTTTAGTTTCTGGCCCCTTGTGAATGACTCCCGAGCCCTTATTTTGAGTCCTTGTCACCAGCCATGGGCTATTCATTGATGATGCTAGTCTAGGGCTCAGAATATGCCTGACTTCAACCATAACCACCACAAAGCATCCCTTACTTTTCCAGGCTGCTTCCTCAAGGTCAGACAGCACTGGTGAGAGGAGGCATTTCCTTAGTAAGGAAGCTGTGAGAGTTCTGGTGCTGTGAGACCCCGTCAGGAAGGGAATCCTGCAGAAGGAATTATGTGGAAAGATACTGTGTCCTCAAGTGTGCATTGAGGCTTGTTCTGACACCCTTGGCTCTGTAAAGGAGCCATTGGGAGGATTGAGACTCTGGGCAGAGACAGACATCAGTCAGAAGGCCCAAGAAGGAGCAGTGGGTCTAGGCTCAGGAAGATGGGGATGCATCCCACTCAGGGCCAGGCTGCCAGCCCTGGAGGGATGGGATGGGGTGGGGACAGGCCCTGGGTTTTGAGCATAAGGACAGCAGAGTAGGACCAGCAGCCCCAGATCCTGGAGAGTGAGTCCTCAAGTTACCTGCTGAGGTCCTCAAATGCCAGAGACAGTGTGGTGGGTTTAACTGGGGGAGAAGCAGTAACAACACACAGGCCATCCCACAACCCGGGCGCCGTGTGCTGGGTCATAGTGATGGACCCTATTCAGTCTCCACAGTCACAGTATTGTCAATATTGTCACAGTATTATCACTCCATATCACAAAAATGAGCCTAAGACTGAGGGAAGGCAAAGACAAAGGACTCGCTGTCATCAGCACTTAAATCTCAGTTCTTTTACAAATGGTTAAAAAATGCAATTGACTAAACCCAATAAAGGTGGATTACCCACTCACATGATAGAACCATAGTCCCAGATCCCTCTGGCTCTTCTTTATCCTCTCACTTCCCACCTCCCCTTTCAAGGGCCCTGTGATTATACCAGGCCTGCCTAGTCAATCCAGATGAATTACCCTTCTCCATCCGCGATCTCAGTTCTCTTTATCACATAACCGAACACTTTCATAGGCTCTGGGGATTCACCCATGAACACTTTGAGGGTCATTATTCTGCCTTCCATGTGAGAAATTAACCTTGAGTAGTTTAATCCATTCTCTGATGATATCTGAGTAAAAAATGTCCCTAATCTATTGATGAAATAACCAATATTGGCAACAGCTTTTCCCTGTGCCCCACAAGTCAATGCCCTGGGAATGACCTTCCTCATGTTTTGGAAACTGGTCTTGTTAGGGTTAGTTGGAATACTTTACACATGGAACATGTTTCTCTTTATTGGGTGAGTGGAGGAGGAGGTGGCCTTACATGAGGTGCCCACACCTGTCTCTCATTTTCCCTCACAATTCTCCTATCTACGCCTCATCTGCCCCTCACCTGTCCCTCATCTTCCAAAATTGCCTTACCTGTCCCTCACCTGTCTCACCTTCCATCACCTGTCCCTCATCTTCCTGAGTTCCCTCACCTGTCTCTCACAATTCCTCATAATTCCCTCATCTGTTCCTCAGCTGTCCCTCACTTTCTCAAATTCTTTATTTGTCCCTTACCTTCTCATACCCCTCACCTGTTCCTCACCTTCCCTGGGCCACATTATCCTTGTGGCTGTGAAGGCTCATTCAGTTGGGCTTTCCTGCATATCCTCTAAATTTCCCTGTTCCTCCTCCCTGGCTCCCAGACTTAGAGCATGCTGGCTGAGAAATTTCTTTTGGTTTCAAGAATGAGACATTTAAAAAATAGAGGCACCTGGGTACTCTTGTAGCGTCAACATCCCCATAAATCAAAATTCCTTTGCAGGACAGAGAGAACATTTAAAATAAAGCTTGTGAGCCCACAAAAGTTCAGATTAGCTGTGTGCAGAGATAGCTCCCAAGGCCTCCTGTGAATTTGGTCGAAGCAAACTCCTCTAAAGCTTCTATGTCTTTTTTGAGGTCAGGCGGGCAGCTGGCACATGGGTGTGCTTCTCTGGGTATCTTTTTTTTCAGATAAGAAATATTTGGCTGTCAAATGCTCATTTATCTTTTTGTGGGGGAGCATCCTTGTTGTTTAGTTTGTATGTAATGAATACATGATTTTCCATGCAGTATGTTTGCAGTTGCAAACATCTTCTAAATGCTTTAAGCAGGAAGGAGCATCCCAGTGTGGGAGTGGCAGGTGGGGGTGGAGGGCAGGAAAGTGGAGGGGACAGTGGAATCCACAGAATTCTGAGATGCTGGAGATGAGGAGCTGCTTTGGGATCCAAGGTGCTGACTACTGGTCCAAGAGAGAGAAGGAGTATGAGGAAGAGCAGGGAATGACTTTGACTCCCATTGGGAAACCCATTTCCAGCCCTGCTTCTGCCGGGTACCACATGGCTGCTGGGGAGGCCCGAGTGCCCGGTCCCCACCTCAGTATGCCTGTTGAAGGGAGGGACAAAAGAAGCTCCAGAGATCTGTCCACAGAGGATTCGGAGGCTCTAACTGCTGCTCCTGTGTGGATGAGACTTGGCACAGCTGGAGGAGTTACCTTTCATGAGCCATCAGGATATTTTTTAGTTATGAACAAAAAGAGAACACTTGCCTCAGAAGAGAATCTCCTGCCAAGTGATGATGGCCTCAGCAATAAACCATGTTTCCAGGAAGCAAGAATATCCCAAAGAGTTGGCAAATGAGTTGCAGTCAAGTGCTAGCAGTGCGACCCTCTGGGCAAGTGAGTTAAAGTTCAAGTGCATATTGAGGGGATGTTCTGTGCTCTTATGGCCCATCCTGTGGCATGACCACTCTTGCTTCTGCCTGCTGCCTCCTCCTGCCCAGGCCCCCGCCTCCCCCAGTGGAATCTAAGTTTCAGTCAGGCACTGAAGTGGGGTCAGAGGAGGCTCTCTGCACTTCCAATGGTCATTGCATTTGTCCTGGTTCACAAAGGCTGTAGCAGGGCCTAGACGAGGCCTCATGTCTGGTGCAGCATTAGGTCCTTGGTAGGGGCTGACCCAGAGTATGCTGGAGAGAAAGAAAAGGACCTGGTCCCAGCATGGTACACAGGTGCCCTACCCTACTGCCCCCACTCTGACCCTCTGCTCACCTTCCCACAAACAAGGACACAAGACTTTAGTGATTGTTCCTCATGATGGGCAAGATGCAGTAAAGTGAACATCACTAGACTGTGGGGTTCTCCAGGATATTAGTCACTACTGGAAGTATTGGGGCCATGGGGAATTCTATGAAAGTGATTGGGGAGTCAGGGACACTCACACACCAGGCACCTCAGAACAAGCCTGCTGTGCATTTTACAAAGGGCATTGAGCCAACTGGGCAAGGAAGAGGATGTCTGGCTCTGCTCTTCTGACTCCACAGTACAGTCATGTGCAGATAATATGGCTGGGGGCTCAAAGTGGGAGCACATGGAGTGAGACTAAACCTTGAAGAAAGCCTTGAAGAAAACACCCTGGGGTGTTTTCCTGAGGTGAGTAGTTGACAAAGTAGAGGGAGTTGTGACCTCAGGTTCTCCTGGAAAGCCTGAACTCCAGGTGATGTTCTTCCAGTTCAGGAGCACACAGAGTTCTAAGCTCTGGGGTTGGACTCACCTCTTTGGGCTTGTTTCCTTGTACTCTGGGAAGGGCACAGTTTCTCCTTCCCAGAGGAGCAGCGAGGTTTAGAGTGTAACCCTCTAGAGATGGCAGGTAGGGACATCCACACATAAGGCACCTTGGAATAAATCAGCTGCGCACTTCACAGGTACACACTGACAATGAGCCAGTTGGGCAGGGAGGAGGATGATCCACTTTCTGGCCCATGGACCTACAGATGGAAACCAACTCCAGGTTCTTGCTTTCCACTATGGGCATGGGCTTTCAGATCCCCTTGTTCTCTGGGGTTAAGAACTTGGGCAGCCCCCCACCCATCTCTGCTTCTGTGTCTGGGAAGGATCTGCTGGCACTCCCTCAGTGTCAAGGTTTCTTATTCTGGAACTTTCTCTTAATGGAGACTCTTGCCTCTGCCTCTATCCCATGCTCGGCCACCGGTCAATCAAGTGTTTGGCAGCATTCATGGGTCCACCCATCAACTGGGTGAAGGAATCTACTTAAGTGTCCCATCTCTTTCCCTACCTGCCACCTCAGGTATGGCCAGTTCAGCAAAAACCCCGCCCTCCCCTCTCAGGTAGCCATTCTGAGCCAGTTTGAGGGAGATGGGGGATGCTGTGGGGCCACAGAGAACCAGTGCCTAAATCCAATGTCTCTGACTGGACTCTTCAGTCACAGAACTGGCTGTAATTTTCAAGGTGCCTCCAGAGGCAGGAACAGTAGAGGAGTTACTTACATGCACCATAAAACTCTGCTCACTGTCCACCCACAGTCATACCTAAGCCCAGATATATGTGATTATTTCTGTGAGGCTTATAGCTTCTCAAGTGTGAAGAAACACACACGTTCCCCTAGAAGGAAGTGAGGACACCTTAGCTCTACCATAGCTGCATTGTGGAGTCAGGAGAACACGATCCAATATCCTCCTCCCTGCCCAGCTGGCTCATTGTCAATGTGTACCTGTGAAATGCACAGCAGATTTATTCCAATGTGCCTTGTGTAGGGATATCCCTGACTCTCCAGTAACTTTCATGGAATTCCCCACAGCCCCAACACCCAGGCATGTGTGTTCATGTGCATGCGCTTCTAGCAACGTCTAATGTCCGTGAGAACCCCACAGCCTAGTGATGTTCACTTTACTGCATCTTGCCCATCACAGGAGTTCCTTGGATTCCCAGACCTTTGAACTGAAAGGCTCTGGGCACAGCAAAAGGTGCCAGGCAGTCTCTGGGAGCCATGTCTCTTGGTTAATTTCATATTCATTTCAAGAAACACTCTCAGATTCAGCTTCCACCCATGAGATGGGGAAGATATGGCAATTCCTGCACTAAACAAGTGACTTGTCTCTCCTTTTCACACTGCTTTTGCCCAGGTGGCTGGTCTGTGTGGATCCTACCTACATCTTTCCCCACTTCTGACCCCTGGCCTCTGATTTCTGTCAGGATCACCAAGTGGGGCCAAGAGCTGCTGGCAGAGAAAGGGGGAGGAGAGTGAGGTGGAGGCTTTTCATCCTCCTGTAGAAAGAGATTGGCATGTCCCTTATCTGCAAGGATTAAGGAGGAACCTGATTCCCAAGTCCATCTGACCCTGGGACCACCTGACCCCCAAGTCCACCTGAATCCTTGGGCCATCTGTTGGCTCCCACTAGCCTTACAAGGCTTCTGCAGCTAGCAAGTTCTGTCCTGGGTCTCCACGAAAAAAATAGATAACCTCGGAGACAGCCCATTGTCTGCTTGGGGCCAACTTAAACTGACTACAATTGTGTAGTCAAGGCTGAAATTTGGTGTAAGCATGAAGGTCACTATAGATTTCAGGGAAAGGGGCTGTCCAGAGCCTGCCTAGAAGCACATGAGTCTTGCATCTGCCCACAAGTCTAGGAGCATCCTCTCCTCCATCTATTCTCAGATAGGGCACATTCCAATCAAGCCTCAGAAGTACAAAGGATGGAGTCCAGGCTCTTCTGTGATGGAAGTGGCAATACAAGGGGAGCAGATCATGAAGATTCAATTGTCTCTGAGATCACTACTAAGGTTCAGAGGGTCATGAGAAATTCTGATTCTTTAAATATGGGAAAGCCTTGACTATACCCTTTGGAATCTCAGACAAAAGAACCCAAGAGAAAGCAAACTCCCTGGGTTGTGCCCCGATTTACATATACTAGTCCCCAGACTTGTGTGTAGGTGCAGCCCCTGTTAGCCCAGGACCTCCAGGCCCACCTGACCCCAGGCTCATCTAACTCCCAGGCCCACCTGAGGCCCAGGCCCCCCTGAACCCAGGCCTACCTGATGCCCAGGCCCACCTGACATCCAGGCCCACCTGACCCCAATCCCACCTGACTCCCAGGGCCACTTGACCCCCCAAGTCCACCTGACTCCAGGGCCATCTGACCCCCAGGCTCACCTGAACCCCTAGTCCATTTGCTTGGCTTCCATTAGCCTTACAAGGCTTCTGCAGCTGGTAAGTTCTGTCCTGAGCCTTCACGAAAAGATAGGTAGCCTAGGGGAGATCTCATTGTCTGTTTTGGGCCAGCTTAAGGTGACCACAGCTGTGCAGCCAAGGTTGAAATTTGGTGTAAACATAAAGGTCTTTTTGAAAGCAATACATGAAAAAAATATTCCCTTTTATAGTCATCAATCGCTCCCTCTCAATGCTGGGTTCCTATCTTAGGCTTTGTCTTCACCTCAAATACTTTAGATACAAACAACTGCAGCTAGGTCAACTGGAAGTTCTAAAACTAGAGTCTCGCTTTGCAGAGAAGATCATTTCAGGAGCATTTCTACATGGACACCAGAGGCTGATCAATCAGAGTCATTATCATTCAGGAGTCTGAGTGATGTTTTTTATTTAACTGTCAAAAATAATATGGTAGCTATAAATAATTCTGAAATAAGACTCTCTTATAAATGCATTTTAACCATTTGGGGGAGAGGAGGGAGGGTTGCATCTCAAAGGATCCGAATCTCATCTCAAATAACTGTTCACATCTCATACTCTGTATGTGAGCTGATCATACCTCTTCTTGGCACCCATCAGGCCAAAGATGTTGGCAGGTGATAATATCACCAGAGGGTGAAAAATGAAGTACACTGCCAGTAGTTTTCAATGTGATTTTTTTGCATCCTATCTCAGCCAGCACACAGCTCTCTACTATGCAGCTCTGGTCCAGAAAAATTCTCCTTTTGCATTTTCACAAGTCTGTACTTGGTGTGCTGAATTTGAGCCACTTTACGTGGGATTTGATTCTGGCAATAACTATATAAATATACACATATACTTTATTGCAGTGATTGTAAATTCACATGTGGTTATAAGAAATTACAGATATCTTGCTCATTTCGCCCAGTTTCTCTCAAAGGGAACACTTTACAGAACTATAATATATTAATAAAGGTAAAACCTACCAGTCTTATTCAGATTTCCTCAGTTTTGCTTGTATTCATGGGTGTGTGTTTTTAGTGCTATTCAATTTTTTATTACCTGCAAAGGTTCAGGTATCCATCACCATAGTCAAGGTAGGGAATATTTTCATCACAAGGATTCCTCTCACAATCCTTTTATAATCACTCTCAGCTCCCTCATCCCTAACCCCTACAAGTCATTTATCTGTTCTCTATTTCTGATTGTTGACATCTAAACTACTATGTATATGCAATCATACAGTATGTAATTTTTTAGGGTGGGACTTTTTTGCTCAGCCTAATTTTTTGGAGATTCATCCAAGTTGTTGCAGGAATCAATGGTTCACTTCTTTTTATTGCTGAGTGGTTTTCAAGATAGGGACATACCACAGTTAGTTTAACCATTAGCCCATTGAAGGACATCTGGGTTATTTTCGTTTTTTGTCTTTTATAATAAAATATAGCAGCTTATAAACATTGGTGTATATTTTGAGTATACATTTATTTGGGATAAATGCCTAGGATTATAATTTCTGGGTTGTTTGGTAATTGCATATTTTGTCTTTGAAGAAACTACCAAGTCAGTCATGTATGTGATCCTGTTCATCTGCATCCACATTGGCATTTGATGCCTACTCTGTTGTTTGAGTCATTCTGGTAGGAGTATAGTAATATCACATTGTAGTTGTGAGTTGCATTTCCTTCATGGTTAATGTTATTGAACATCTTTTCATGTGTTTATATGCTGTCTGTTTGTGCTCTTCAATGACTTTTTAAAAATGTCTCGTGCCCATTTTAGAATCTAATTTTGTGTTATTTAAGTTCAATTTGGGGAGTTTCCTATGTACTCTAGTTACTAGCCTTTTGTCAGATGTAGCTTGCAAATATTTTCTACATGTAGCTCATAGACTGTGGTTCATTTTTTTTTATCTTCATGAAATTTCACAGAAAAAAATATTTAATTTTGTGGAAGTCCAATTTGTCATTATTTTCTTTTTAAATAGTGATTTGGTGTCAAGTCTAAGAAATATTTGCCTAGTTACAAGTTCTAAAGATTTTCTTCCATTTTTTACAAAGAGTTATAATTTTACCTTTTACATTTAAGGTTATGATTCATTTTGTGTTAATTTTTATGAAGCTTGAATTTTAAGTAGAGGACCATTGTTTTTGTCTATGATTCCATTATTCCAAGATCATTTGTTGAAAAGGCCATCGCAGCCGGGCTCGGTGGCTCAACCTGTAATCCCGCGCCTTGGGAGGCTGAGGTGAGTGGATTGCCTGAGCCCACGGGTTCGAGACCCGCCTGGGCAGGCAAGACTTCATCTCAACTATAAATCAGAAAAATTAGCCGGGCGTGGTAGTGCGCTTCTGTAGTTCCAGCTACTTGGAAGGCTGAGGCGGAGCCCAGCAGGTCGAGGCTGCGGTGGCCGGGAGCGGCCACTGCACTCCAACCTGGGCGACAGTGAGACTCCAATTCAAAAAAAAAAAGAAAAAGAAAAGAAAAGGCCATCCTTTCTCAATTGAATTGCTTTTGTACCTTTGTCAAAAAATTATTTTAGCATATTTGTGTAGGTCTATTTCTGGGTCCACACAAATAGCTATTTTTCTATTATATTTATCTATATATCTATTCTTTTGATAATATTACATAACTTTGCTTACTTTATTTATACAATAAATCATAATATTGGATATTCCACTCACGTTATTTGTCTTTGTTGATATTGCTTTAGCTATTTTAGGGCCTGTGACTTTCCATGTAAATGTAAGAATAATTGTCTATGTACACAGTAAACTTTACTGATTTTTTTTTAAGAAACAGTGTCTCACTCAGTTACCCAGACTGGAGTACAGTGGTGTGATTGTAGCTCACTACAGCCTTAAGCTTCTGGGCTCAAGTGATACTCTTACCTTAGCCTCTCAAGCAGCTGGGACTACAAGTATGTACCCCCACACCTAGCTATTCTTTTTTCTTCTTCTTTTTAAAAAATTTCTTCTTTTTTTTATAGCGACAGATTCTGGCTATATTGCCCAGACTGAATTTGAACTCCTGGCCTCAAGTGATTTACCCACTTTAGGTTTCCAAAACACTGGGATTACAGATGTGAGCAATTTTGCCTGGCCTTTACTGGAATTCTGATAGGAACTGAATTAGCCTAAAGATTAATTTGGGGACTAAAAAGAATTAACATCGTTACTGTGGTAAACCTATCAATCCATGACCATGGTATATTTCTTCATTTGGTTACATCTTCTTTGAATACTTTCAATAGCATTTTTAAAAATTTTCAGCATATAGATCCTATATATGTTTTGTTCAATGTACGCTGAAATGTAATATTTCATTTTATTTTGAGTGACTACAAATGATATTGTGTTTTTAAGTTCAATTTTCTTATGCTCAGTTATAGATTTGCAAGTATTTTCTGTTGTTAATCTTATATTCTACAACCTTGCTGAACTC
This sequence comes from Carlito syrichta, assembly GCF_000164805.1. Taxonomy (NCBI): domain Eukaryota; kingdom Metazoa; phylum Chordata; class Mammalia; order Primates; family Tarsiidae; genus Carlito; species Carlito syrichta. The sequence continues at coordinate 1,111,830 of NW_007245789.1, read as the reverse complement.
ATTCATTCAAGGAATTTGTAGACTTCTTGGAATTTTTTATTTAGAAACAATCGTGTCATCTGCAAATTGACATACTTTATTTATTTACTTCCAGACTATTTTTTTTTTTTGCCTTAATTCAGTGACTGGAATGTCTAATAACATGTTAAACAAAAGTAGTAAGAGTCAACATTTTTGCTTCATTATCAACTTTAGAGAAAACACATTTCATATTTTACCATAAAATACAATTCTAGCTGCAAGTTTTGTTTTTACTTTCTTTGTCAAAAAGTAATTCCCTACTATTCCTAACTTGCTGAAAGTTTTTCTCATAAATCGGGATTGCATTTTGTCAAATGCTTTTTCTACCTCAATTGTTATAATCACATGGCCTTTTTCAAGCCTGTGGATTATACTGACTGATTTTTCAGATGTTGCATACTTAAATAAATCCCAGTTAGTCATTAGTATAATAATTTCTGTACATTGTAGAATCCAATTTGCTAATGTTTTGTTGAGTATTTTTCATCTTAGTTCATAAGAGATTGTAATAATATTAGTCTATGAGTTTGCTTGCTTGTTTGTTTGTTTTGATACTGTCCTTGTCCAGTTTTGGTATTATGGTAATACTGTCTTCGTAAGGTGTTTTGAGAAGTGTACCCTTTTCTTCTATTTTCTAGCATATATTTTATAAAATTGGTATTAAGTCTTCTTTAAGTACTTAATAGAACTTCCAGTAAAACTGTTTGAGACTGAAAATTTCTTTCATATAAGCTTTTCAATTACAAATCAAGCTTTTAAATAATTTTAGGACTGTTTAGACTTTCTATTTCATCCATGTTAAATGTTGGCAGTTTGAAGCTTTAAGAACTTGTTCTTCTAAGTTGTCAAATGTGTGAGAATAAAGTTGTTCATGGTATTCCTATACCACATTTTTAAAAGCTGCAGGATCTGTAGCAATATGCTCATTACATTTGTGATATTAGTAGTTTGTCATTTACTCTTTTTATTTTTTAAAAAAATTCTGGTACAGATTTACTAAGAGAACTAGCTTCTTTTTGTATCCTTGGTTTTCTCTACTGTTTTTCTATATTTAATTTCATCAGTTTCTGCTCTTATTTTTATTATTTTCTGCCCCCCTGCTTGTTCTGTGTTTGTTTTACTCTTTTTTTCCAAGTTGTTGAGGTGAAAATGTAGATTATTGACTTGAGAGCTTTCATAATTTCTTATGTAAGCATTTAGTATTATAAACATCATTCTCAGCACTAATTTACTTACATTCAACAAATCTGGATTATTGTGTTTTTGTTCCATTCAAGTCTATGTATTTTTAAAATTTCTGTTGAAAGTTTATCCTTAATCTATGAATTATTTAGAAATGTGTTGGTTAATTTTCATGTGTCTAGAATATTTTTGTTACTTATGTCTAGTTTAATTCCTTTATGATCAGAGAACACACTTTGTATAATATGAGTACTTGTAAATTTGTTGAGGTTTGTACTATGACGCAGGATATGGTCTATCTTGGTGAATGTTTCTTGTGTACATGAAAAAAATGTATATTCTATAGTTGTTTAGCGTTCTGTGTATGTCAACTTAATACTGTGTTTTGATTGCATATTTAAGATCTTCTATATCATTTTTAATTTTCCATCTTTGTTCTCTCAGTTGTTAAGAAGCCATTGTTAAGGTCTCTAACTATACTTGTGAATTTGTCTCTTCTTTATTGTTTGGTTGAACACATATTTGGGATTGTCATGTCTTCTGGTATATTAATCCTTTTATCATTATATAACATCCTCACTGTCTCTAGTTTCTCTTTGTTTTGAAGTCTGTCATATCAGATATTAATGTAGTTACTGCTTTTTATTCTTTTATTAATATCTGTATTGTGCACTGTATATCTTTTTCCACCCTTTTACTTTCAGTTTATTCATAACATGGATTATAAAATGAGTTTCTTGTAAGCAGTATATAGTTGGATTCTGTGTGTGTGTGTGTGTGTGTGTGTGTTCTGCAGATCTATGTGTGTGTGTTTTGGATTTGTATGTTTAAACCATTTATACTTCAGGTAATAACTGATAGACTGGCATGTAAATCTCCCATCTTATTCTTTTTTTTTTTTTCATCAGATTCTTCTTTCTCTTTTCTTGCCTTTCTCCTGATTACCTCATCATATTTTAGGATTTTGTCTTGATTTATCCATAGTGTTTTTAGTATATCTTTTGGTATCCTTTTTGCAGTAATTGCTCTGAGAGTTTCAACATACATCTCTGACTCTTAACAGTTTATCTGGCATCAGCATTTTGCCATTTCAAATAAGTGTGAAAATCTCACATCTATTTAGGTCTTTTTGTCATTCTCATTTTTAAATATAATTGTTTTGAGTAGTACAAGGTGTTATTTCATTTTTATTTTGTAAAATTATTTTGTTTTATTTTCTGCCTTCTTCCTTGTTTTTAGTCCTTCCGGGTGCTCCAAGATTCCTTCACTTGTCATTTTCTTTCTGTTTGAAAAACTTCCTTGGCCAAGTTTTAAGGATAGAGCAAGTTAATGATAGATTCTTTTAGTTTTTCTTCATTTGAGAATATTTTCATTTCTGCTTCATTCTTGAAGTATAGCTTTGCCAGATATAGAATTCACAGTTTAACAATTTTTTCAGCAATTGAAAAATGTTGTGCCACTTTCTTCTGGTCTCCATGGTTACAGATGAGAAATTGTCATTCAAATTGGTGTTCTTCTGTAGGTGATGTGTTGTTTTTTTTTTCCTGGATAAATTCAAGATTTTTTTCTTTTTCTAGTTTTCAAATTTTTAGTTATGCTGTATCTTGGTATGGGTTTATTTGGTTTAGTCTGTGTTTTTTCAAGCATTCTGGGATCTATGACTGTATATTTTGTCAAATTCTGGAAGCTTCCAGTCATTATTTCTTCAAATTCTCTTTTAGCTTTACTCTCTTCCTTTACTCTGGGGCTATGATGACATGAATTTGGGTCTTTTGTTACTTTTTCAAAGGTCCAGGAGGCTTTGTCCAGTTCTGTTTCAGTCTATTTTTTCTTTCTTGCTCAGATTAGGAAAATTCTACTGTTATTTCCTTAAGAGCATTGACTTTGTCCTGTGTTATCACTACTGTATTACTGAGCCCATCCAGCAAGTATTTTTGTTTTCATATTTTCAGTTCAATATTTTTCCTTGGTTCTTTTTTATAACTCCTATGTCTTTGCTGAGCTTTTTCTATTTTTTTATTTGTTTCCACAGTATTTGCAATTGAATTTTGAAATACTTTATATGACTACTTTAAAATTTTTGTCAGATGATTCCAACATATTGGAACTGGTGTCAGTTGATTGTCTTTTCTCATTCAAGTTGTGACTGTTTGGTTATTAGCATGATGGGTGATTTTCAATCATATCCTGGACATTTTGTCTATAATGTTAGGATAGTCTGGGTGCACTTTAAATCTTTTATGTTAGCAGTCAGTCACCTGTTTATACTCAGTGCACAGGCCCTGGCCAAATTGAGTGTATTGTAGTTTTGATGACAGTTTAATTTTCAGAGTCTTTGCCGTGTTATTTTGGTTTTCTTTGTTTATCTGGTACCAGTGAGACTCACATTCGTTCTTACTGATGTTACCTAAAAAGATACAAGGAATTTCTCCAGGCCTCTGAGTATCTACTAGTGAAGAGAAAGATGTGGTGAGACATCCCCACTAGTACTGCTGCTGCCTTAGTCTCAGGGTGAAAGGGGAAGTCTTGAGCATGAAAGAACAAAAAATGTTTCTCAGTTGGGTCTCTTCTGGCGGCTTATCTACCTATCTCTGTGTTTCAGTAGAATAGGGGGTCTCAGGCACAGCAAGAAAATGGAGTGCCTCCCCTCAGCTACAACTCCCTAGCTGCTTGTTTCTGACAGGGACCAGAATCAATTTCCCTACAGGTAGTGTCAGAGGAACTTTTGCAGGGTTCAGATGAGGAATGAACCTGGCTGGACACCCTCTGTTGCTAAGCAAGGAGCCAGGAATCTCTCGGTCTTGCTTACCTTCTTCTCTTGGTTAAGAGGCACAAGACATCCTGATACCGTGCTGTTTCTTCAGCCCTGAAAGTATCAAACCAACTCACCTCTTCTTATTGTCTTCCAGAGTTCTCCTTAAGTATTTCTTCTATTTTTTCCAGAATTTATAGCAGAGCTCAGCAGAGAAGAACAGGGAGAAATGAGGCTACCTCATCTGGTCTGGAGTATATATCTACACATTCTTTTTTTAAAAATGAGATAAATTTATATGCTGTAAAATTCACCACTTTAAGTGTACAATTCAGTCACTTTTAGTGTGTTTACAGAATTATACTACCATGATCACTGATTGCAGAATATTTTCACCATGTTGAAAAAAAATTCCTTAGCTGTCATTTCCAATTCTCTTAGCTCAGCTCCTGAGCTGGGGTCAAAGATAAAGATACCATGCTACCAGGAATTCATAGTTGAATTTGGGAGAGAGAAAACCATTAAACAAGCTCCCGCCAAACACAGCATAATCATTTTCATAAATGAGATTTTTAAAAGTTAATCCCAGAAGTGTGTGAGCAGCAGCTGCTGGGATGGGGAAATGAGTGTTTCTCAGTCAGGCCAATGCCAAGCAGATGGGATCCCCTGCAATTCTATGCCAGGGTCAGGGCTAAGGGAGACAAGGGAGGGGCCAAAGTTCAGAATGCACGTAGGTTCCTGTCCTCAAGGTTGTAATCTGAGCAAGGTGTCCTGAAATATTGCCCCCTAGGTGACTCCCTTCCTTCTAACGTGAGCCCTGTCCGTAACCTGGACAAAGGGAGACTCTCTCCTCACCCCATGTTTTCACATTTAACTTTCATACATTAAGTCACCGAGTGCAATGCTATTCACACTTATAGCCTAATGACAATGATTGGGGAAAACAACAACAAGGACAACAATGAAAACAAGGTCTATTCAAGGGGAGAAAGTACAACCACTTAAGGAATTAAGAACTTCAGGGTTTTTCAATTACAGACCAGCGAGGAAATGTACTATACCCCAGTCAGGTCTACGTGAAGGAACCTGGGAGTTCAGGCTCCAGGGGAGCCCAAGAAGAGACAGGTGAGTGGGCTCAGAGGTGAAAATCTCCCAAGTGTGGACTACAAAATTCCTCCAGATGGAAAGCCCCTGCCAGCCCTTACCCTCCACACCCTGTCATGTCCCCCATGGCCAAAGAAGATGGATAAGAGACAGATGTCCATAGCTCCACTCCTAGGCCTGCCTGCTGCTCTCTTGAAGGTACTTCAGATTCCAAATAGTAAATGGGACTCCATGATTAGAAGTAAATGCTTGTGAACGGTACAAGGAAGCCGTTTATCATTTCAAACACTTCCCCTGAGGTACATATGCATTATACAGCATTTATCTTTATTCTTCTGCACTGTAGCAGCCAATCAAAGAGTCAGCTAATCTTCCTGACTACAAAACCATCTACTAAAACATTTTTATACAATGCAAATGTTCAAGATTTATCATCTCCTGTACCCATAACTTAGAAAGCATTAGGCTGGTGTTATCAATTTTAATAACAGGCTTCCTAGCTAAAATTTGGATCAACGTCACTGGGTTTTTCAAAATTTCATTACTAGACTCACTGAAAACACAATATCCCATGAAGAAAGCATATTTCTCTTGTCAGAAATAGGAATGACTGTGCTGATAGCTGGCTATGACTTTCTTTTCCTCCCTCTTATGGTTTTTATATCATCTCAGCTCATTTGATTTAGTTGTCCTATATTTCCTTGTACCTGCACCCATGGGTTTCAGTGGCTTTTCCTGGCTTCTATATTTTAAGTTAATCTACTAATATCTTTGATATGTTTTCTTATAATTCCCAGGAAAAAGAAGCATTCATTTTCAAAGAGACTTGTAGCATCTGCCTTCACCAGGAGATTCTTATGAACAGCCACCGTTCAGACTTTCTTTGAAGATGCTTCTTCTGAGATGTGACCTTGACCACGACCTTATTCCTGGGGGGGGGGAGTTGGTCAGTTTGGAGAAGCAGCCCCAAGGAAAGCCTGTGGAAAGCCTGCGGGTTCGGTTTTTACTGCTAAGACCAGAAACCAGCTAAAGACCCTAATCTTTCCCAAATGTTCTGCAAATCGGCCTGAGTCAGTTATCCTCCCCAGTGGGCATGAAGTCCTCGACTCCCCTCGGCTCTGGGACTCCAAAACTCAGAGTAACCTGCCCTGGAACTTTCTTTTTGAAAGGCACATGTGGTAAATACCTTAATAGGGTAAAAAAATGGTCTTACCCAGTTTATTGCTGTGACTGGCAGCATAAAGCAATTATGGATCATTGATGCTTTTAATGCCCAATGCTGAAACTCATGTCTCATTGCTCAGACACCTGCTATCTAACACTGACACTTGACATGATAACAGGCATGCCACAGTGAGAATTCTCTCTCCCCAAAGGTCACAGTGTGCATGTTCATGCAATAGACAAATGTTTGAAGAAATTCATAGTAAGTGGAATCAATCTCTCACCTTGCAGCAGGTATCATAAAAAAGAACAAAACCATGAGATCAGGTAAGATAGTCAGATGTGGGAATGGGAGTGGGAGGTAGTGGGAATGACCTTGAGTTCTATAGAGTGCCGACAAGGATGAGTCATGCTATGATCCCTAAGAGACAGTGATCCCTAAGAGACAATGGAGACCAGCAGGAAGTGTGGGTTCCCATTTGTGAGACTTGAAAGTTGTCACTTTGGGTGCCAGAAACGGGGCTTCCATCACAAGACCCTCTTGGCCAAGGGTCCAGCTGGTAGGACAATGAACTCCTTCTTCACTGACCCTCACAGTGATCTGACACTCAGAACTACAGGTTGTGTCACCTGGATGTTCAGATCTATGTGCACAGGTATTTGGAGACTGGGTAGACTGTGTTCAGAGGGCTGTAGGTGTGGCGTAGTATATATGCATGTGTATATGCATGTGTATATATGCATGTGTGTGATTTGTTATGACACGTGTGTGGCACCTAGTGTGTGTGATGTATGTGGCAAGATATGTGTATGTAGTGTATGTGTGTGGCTTATTTATGATGTGTGTGTAGTATTTGTGGTGTGTCTACATGAATGTGTGTGTGTGTATGGCATGTATTGTGTGTGGTGTGTGGGGTATACAGTGTGTGTGGTGTATGTAGCATAAATTGCGTGTGGTGTGCAGTATGTGTTGTGTGTGAGGTGAGCAGTGTGTAGTTTGTAGTGTGTGTGGTGTGTGTGGTGTGTGTGGTATGCAGCATGTATGGTGTATATGTGGTATGCAGTGTGTGTATGGTGTGTGTAGTGTGTGTGATTAGCATATGATATCAGCATGCAAGTGAGGGGGGGTGTGCAGTATGTGTGGTGTGAGGTGTGTATGTGTGGCCAGGTTCCCTGAAGGTCCAGGAACTATGGGAACTAGGAAAGGCCATTGTCACCCTCTGTCAGTTGATGAACCTCTCAGGGTGCATGCTTTGACTTAGGGGACATACCTGGTGAGCAGGTGCTTGTCTGTCCCCTTCTCATCCTAAACCAGGGCCCAAGTGTGGGCTGTGGTACTCACAGTTACCATGCCATGCAACAGAGAGAGATAAACTGTGGTTCAGAACATGCTTGCAGTCAAGAAGGAATCATAGGAAAGGTGGCAGGAGCTGACTTTCACAAACCTCAGCAAAGCCTCAAGGGGCAGGTGGGCATTGAGAACACTCACACAAGAAAAGGCATACAGAGGGTCCTAAGAATTCTGAAGGTAACCTGGAGTCTCACCTCTGGGCTTCCTTCTGCATCTCCCTGGACAGCCTTGACTGCAGTGTTACCCATAGTGAGAAGTATCAAGATGTCACCAGGATCTGCTGGCCTTGCCCTGCATGTGCCTATTGATGAAGTCTCCACACATCCCACCCAGAGGTGTTAACTGCTGGGCACAGATGGGGCAGATGGTCCTGACAGTCCTGCTTCCTCGTCTGTGAGCCAGCCTCTGCCTGCCCACTGCCAGCCTGGGCTGGCGTCTGATCCCTCTGCTCAGAAACATCACCAGATGCTCACATACACCACCTGCACACTCTTCTAATTCTGCTTTCCTGCATAGACAGAAAAGTCTGCCTGGCATGGTGCATTTTCATAAATCTTAAAATCATACATGCAATGTGCTTTGTTCAAAACCTAAAGCAACAGAGCCGAAGAAACTACTGGGACGGCCTGAAAACGTGTGGCATCCTTCATAAACATGTGAATGGATGACTGTGGTTGCTTTTACGAAGTCGGGTCATTTCCCGCGCCACAGTGGCTATGTGTCTCCATGAGTAAGTGTTTATGGTGTTCCTCCTTCAGCACTTTTCTCATACATAATCGTTTTAAAAGGTCCCAGGAGACCCACCTGGTGCCTGGGGCCCTCCTGATGCTGCAAGATTAAACTGGAACATCATTCACACTTCATTACAAAGACTCATGATAATCAAAATCCTTAACCCAAGAAAATAAAAAGAAAATCATTAGACTGCAGTGGCAGTGATGAAATACTGAATTTTGTGGGTTGTGACAAGGACGACTACACCCCACATGGCCAGCTTAAAAGTCAGCCAACAGAAGACAGAGAACAACAGGAGACTCTTGCTTGTACTTACGTGCATACTCGGCCTGTTTCAGGGTCACTGAGATCGTTAAGGAAAAAGGGGGCCCTGCCTTCTCAGAGGTGGTCATGAGATTCTCATTTGTATTTTGTATTTCTCTTTTGCCAAGAAGCAAAGAACAGGCTGTGTGAGTCAACTTGCCATCTTCCTCTTACCACCCAGGCTGGGGCACAACTTGGCAAGGTGAGAACAGGATGCTTGAGGGAGAAGAGGAGTCCTCATCAGGCTAGTATGGTGGGAAGAACAGGCTTACAGGAGGAGTTGGGGAAGCTGTGGCTCCCAGGGTCCATGACATGCCTAGGTGGCTTGCCCTTCTGAGCCACGTGTGCACCAAGAGAAAGAAATGTGCCAGCATGGCCCGAAAGGGACTCCTTAGCCAAGGTGCCACAGTCTCATAACATCTCCATGGAAGCACCAGAAATTGTCCTTTATTTTGGCAGCTGCAATGTGACAGAAGTCCCTTGGGGGAATGCAGTGGCAGACAGAGGGTTGGAACCATCTTTTCTTAAAACGTAGTCAGTGGTCTTTCTACTATGGCCAGCTCCAACTCATTTTTAATTGATTGAAAAGATTTAGAAGAGCTCCTCTGGGCAGTGCCCTGGGCACTAGGAAGTCCATTTGTTTATCTAATCACTTAGAAGCAAAAAGTAAAATAAACTAACTCAAACAGAATTCCAGGAAGCTCTGTTCAGAAATGGGGTCGATTACTGTCCAGGGCCTTGTTCAGCGGCATAGCTCCCTGTCGATGGTTACCTGCTCCACTCAGCAGCCCCAGAGGAAACCTGGATTCTCCCCAAACATGTGACTCTGGCGATGCCAGAGACCCTTCTGTCTTAGCTGATGTTTCTTATTGGCAGAGGTTTAGGCCCAAAAGCAAAATGTCTCATTCGATTTGCAGCTTGCTGATCTGATGCAGTCACTTTTTATCCAAAATGATTTCTTATCATAGACAACCAAATGCTCTTCTCAGGAGCTTCATATTGGTTATAAAATCTGATATATTAACTCTGAAAATTTAAAGATAAAAAGGAAAGCACAATGAACCCGGGGATGTGGATGTTGGCTTCCTCTTTCTGTGGAGCCACCTCCCATGAAGGTGTTTACAGATTTAGGTTTGGGAATTACAATGTTCCTTCCTCTGTGTAATCTCAGGGAGGTTTCTTAAAATCCCTGGGCCTCAGTTTCCTCCTTTGTAAGATGAGAAAAATAATAGCAATTTTCTTCTAGGATTCTTGTGTTGATTCAGAGATGTTGTGGATGCAAATTGCTTAATATGGGGTCTGACAAAGGCTCAGCGCTTAGTCAATGCTATTGGCTGGTATATTCTCATGGATACGAACTCCCCAATATGTTATTATGGGGAAGAAATGATTCTCTATGGGGCAGGCTGGGCCAAGAATGGAAGAAGGAACGAACACTGATCATGATCTATTCACAACCTGAGAATTTACATGAAGTTCCCGTTTTACTTTTTGCTGAAGAGTGGAATGCAGTGGAGTTGGTGCTGCTGTGGTTTATCATGCCCATTTCACAGAAGGAATGAGGGAAAATGCTTGTCCAAGCCTGTTCATAGACAGCAGAGTCAGGAATTCAACACACAGCCTTTGGGGCCCAGGTTGATAAATGTTCTGCCACGTATGAGATAAGCCCATTCCCATATTCAACAGCTTCACACCCATGGCTCTCAATGGCCCTGGAGGCTCCTTGAAGTGTTTGGGGCAATGCTCGACTGAAGGGGTGGTCAAGGCAGCTCTTTGATCCCTTGGAACAGCTCTTCTATCCTTGGGACTTACTCTGTAGAGGCCCAAGGGAACTCCCTTTGGCCATACAGAGCAAGCAGCTTCTGCCTTGGAAGATACCCCAGTTCCTGCAGTGAGTAGGACTGTGCTATTCTAACCCTTGCCATGCAGTTTGAAGTCTAAGGGGCTTATTTGCTGATGAGCTGACTGGTTTTCTTCAATGTGACTGTTTAAAAGACGTTGTGAAGTTCTGCTTTTTGCACACCAAATTCCATATACATCAATGGAAATTCTTCTGTTCCACCATCCATGAGATGGGGTTTCTGGTGGGAGGTAAAAACTGACGGCTTCCACTTCCTCCTGTGTAGGACAAGAAACAGGACTCAGAGTGGAGTACTTCCTGTGGGTATGGGCAGGAGCTGGCCCCAGGAAACATAATATTTGAGACTGGGCTTCAGAGCCCCTTTTGTCTGGAACATGTTGCCTCGGTCCCCCCAGCATTTCTTAGTCCCACAGGACAGTCAGGAGCAATTTGTTGTGCTCTCCCAGGTGGGGGCTGCACCAGGTACCAGTCTGCCTCTACTCTACCCAACTCTTGGCCAGTGTGGCCTCATCCCAGTCCATTCCAGACAGTGCAGTGGGGTCAGACAACAGTAATTCCCCCCACATATGTGGGATACTCATTGAGAAGAAACAAAGCCAATGTCAGCACCGGACTGTCCTTCTAAGCACCTGCGGCTGTCTGAAGTCCAGTATTCAAGTGCATTATGTAAGTTTTGTTCCCCACTTTCCCTTCCCATGTGCTGGAAAGGCAGCAGGGGGCTGGGCTCCACACCACAGCTGCCCCTGGCTCAGAAGTCATGAGCTACTCTTATGGACCACCCATCCCATTCCACCCCACTGCAGCAGCATGCCCTTCCCATGCCATATTCTACAGCTCTCTGCATCTCATAATATCAGCCTACATGTTTCTTCTCACATCCTCAGCCCCTAAAAAGGGCCTGAAAGTGGTGAAGGGAATCATGGAAGTGAAAAAAATGAGTCAGCTCAAGAGAGACTGGGCCCCTTTCATTAAAGCGGAACCCAGACCCCAGCAGGCCCCATCAATTACTGTTGGATAGCTCCTAATTTTTTATATATCTCCCTTACCAGTCCAGCATTTTTAGTGCCCAAATAACCCCTTATCCTTATATAGGACACATCACTACATGAGCTGTTTGTCTCAGCCAAGAAGAGCTGCTCTCAGAAAAATTGTCTAGAGGTGGATCTGTCCTGCCTTTTCCAGGTTTTGGTGATGCCAGGTATTTGTTGGCTTGTGATCACATCACTCTAATCTCTGCCTCTGTCTTCCTTTGGCCTTCTCCTGTGTGTGTCTCTCTTCTTCTGTCTCTTTTAAGGACACTTGTCATCGGATATAGTGCCCAACTTAAGTCCAGAATGATCTAAATGTTCTTCACTGAAAGACATCTGCAAAGACCCTATTTCCAACTAGTGTCTCATTCACAGGTTTCGGGTGGGCATGCATTTTGAGGGCACGCTGTCCCACTCACTACAGCACAGAGCTCCTTTTCCCAGACGACAAGCACTGGTGTGGGCAGCAGGCACAAAGTGGTCACACCGATGTTAGCAGTGTCTCCCTGAGAACCTGCTCTTAAAGCTTCATGGGAGGACGAGTTACAGGATGTTCCTGTGAAATGCATTTCAGGGAAAGGTCAGACTTTACACATGAATACCCTGAATTTGTATTTCAAATTCATGTGCTATGTTCCCTGCAGTAAAACTATCAGCTGAGCAGAAAATATTTTTCCAATGAACCATTTCCTTAAACAATCCCATAAGTGTAGTCTAATGCTTTGGCGATGGGCACTGTAGCAATTGGCAATGATTTAACTTTCAGATTGGAGATTGCCAGCTGATGGCCCCACTGACAAATGACTACAAAGGCACCCTGCAGGGGAGGGCAACCCTTTCCGCAAACTGCCGCAGTGTAAGACCAATGGACACCCATCTCAGATGCAACTAATTAGCACCAGTGCCCTCTGTGCTTATATCTCATGTGTGTCACCCATGGACTGGGCTCAGGAGAGGGGCTTAGGCTGGCAATTGCCCACCATATCAACAAAAATTGTGAGCCCAAGAATTTGTCCCGAGTCCTGGTTGAAACTTTACCTACTATATCCACCCCCACCCCGTATCTCTGCAGTCACAGTACTATCCCTACAGTATCTCCCAGAGACACCCCAAACTTCTGCAAGAAACACTCTTGAGAAAATTCACAATAAGGCATCTTCTGAGAGAGGCCTCTTCTGCTATTCTGTGGCTTAGAGGTAAAGCAGAGAGGGGGTGGGAGGGCTACTCTTACACAGGGCTGAGTCATGACATCCTGGACCCATGGACAGGAGGTTGGTATGGACTCCAAGGGGCAGCCAAGGCTTTAAATACAAGGCTTTAAATACTGCATCACTGGGCTTCCTGGGTCTTCTGAGTAATGAAGGGAGCCACAATCCAGTGAGTTGAGTGCCTAGAATTGCATGAGGCCACAGGGGGACTTATTTCAGCCCTGGGCCAGGTGACAAAAATAATGTCTCATAACTTCTCCATCCTGTATATCCTGCTAGGCAGAGCCTCTCCATCCTTGCCCATAGTGTTCTAATCAGTTATAATTAGAGCTCTTTCCTATACCTTTCTCCCTATTTGAGTTCTACAGGACTTCTGTATTTTTTATGTTTGTCTCATCTGCAATCTGTAAATGCTGGCTATTGGAAACAAAACATACAAAACTATCTAAGTGATGTGTTTGATGCCAAGACGTTAGAGGAATGAAATTTGGAGAGTTCTTTTAACTACCAGGAAAAGGCTTTTATATCCAAGATGCCAAGAACCTTCAAAAGAAAGAGATCTCTGAGGAAGACTCTCAAAGAAAAACATCAACAGTTATCTTTTGTTAGTTTTAATTGTGCCCCTACAAAAATATTCAAGCCCTGCCCTCCAATACTTGTGAGTAGGACCTTACTTAGAAGGAAGATCTTTGCAGATGATCAAGGTTAGATGAAGTCATTAGGGTAAGCCCTCTTCCAACATGACAAGCATCCGTATAAAAGAAAAACATTTGAGACAGGCATGTACAGAGGGACAATGATATGGAGAGGCCCAGAAAGAAGATAGCCATCTACAAGCCAGGGAACACCTGAAGCCACCAGAAACTGAAAAGAGGCAAAGAATAGATTGCCCTTCAGCCTCAGAAGGAAGCAGTGCTGCTGACACTGTGATCTTGGACTTCTAACCTTTACAACTGTGAGAGAATAAATTTCTGCTGTTTAAGCCACTCCATCTGTGAGGTTTTATTATGGCAGTCACAGGACACTCACAGCCCTGTGCTCTTTCAATAGCTGTCATTGCCTCTATGAGATGAGGAGGGATGTCACTGGTGAATGGGTCTATGTGCCAGTTTCATGGGGACAGACATGGCAAAGTTGAGCAAGCCATGACCTGTGGATGTTTTAAAGGCCCTTTGACTGTACTCCAGTTACCATTTCCAACCTGAGCTCCTAGTCAGACAGGTTTCCAAAAGTTCTCTCTTCTGCTCAAGATCTTAGAGGCTCTTGCTACTGGGGGAGGTCCTTATACCAGAAACAACAGTAATTTACAGATGAAAAAGTTGACTAAAAGCAGGATAGACAGCAAGGCCCCACTTAGTTGGTCAGTCAATGGTGAGCTGCACACTCAACTCAGTTCTCCTTAGCCTACTGCGTGTGTTTCTCCCTTCATGTGCCAGCCATGGGCATGAGAACTCCTTGTGGCTCTGACTTCATTCATCTCATTATTTTCCTCACCCACTCTCTCATTCCTTCACTCAGAAAATATTTGTAAACACTGCCATGACTTGTGCTGGAGAGTGAGGGTCACAGTGAAGGCAGTCTGCTCCAAGAAAGCAAGTGCAATGCAGAGCATGGCAGTCTCAGAACCATGGTGGCGGGGTGAGGCTGGAGGAGGAGCTGACACGTGGGTCTGACATGTAGTCCTCATTGCATTGAGGCTCAAGGCCCATTGCTTGCTGAAGGACCACAAGGGTCCTGGGTGTCTAAAGCGTACATCATGAGGACCAGTATTGGAACTTCATCTTGAGGTTCTAACTGTTATTTTGAACTGTAGCGAGTCCAAGAATATCATCTCCTAACCAGTGGCTCTTCCCCACTCTTCACCTTTTTTGCAGGTTATGACAACGCAGCAGTGATTTCTCTGGCAATTGTACCCATTGAAGTCACAAAAGGTTAAAAAGCCATTAAGCATTCATTATGTGTCCCTATCAAAGTTGTCTTAATTTCACCAAGACCTGTAAGTTTCTCTTTAAGGAAATATGCTCTTAGGATTTGAGTGTGATCCCTCATTAACAAAATGGCAAGTGCAAAGTTATATGTCAAAACCCTGACTGATGGGCTATAAATTGGCTCTTCCGCCCGGCAGGAGACTGTAAGTTTCTGCATTAGGAAAGTTGGCTCCCTCAAGGCAATGAGTGTGTCAGCTGTCATTCAATGTTATTTAATTTCCCTGTGAGGGAACATCGATGGGCATTGTAGATTGATGCTAGATGCACCAAATTGCCCACTGGAGACATCTGATAATGTTCCTTATTTCTTCCCATTATCTCATCTACAATTTGAGAAACAGATGCTCAATATTGCTGAAATATTGATATTTTCTTGCATTGGCCAATCACACCTTCCTTGGCTTTGGAAACCTTTCTCTCTCCTTTTTTTATACATTGGTTGAAAGGAAAGTCTTTAGCAATAAAGTATTAATGCAACAGGGGACCTATCTCTAGGCTACAGAGGGACTCATTGACAAAGAATCTCTATCCTCACTGCAGAGTCATATTCTGAGGGCTCCATTTCTTCCCAAGACTTTTCCAACACTCATATAACTGGTCTACTAATGTCCAGTTTTACATCCTCAAGGGAGATGCCTTTAGTAGGGGAGCCCAGTAAGGGAGCTACACAAGTAACAAGATGACTACCTTCAGTTCTTTCCCTAGATCAGAAGGCTCTAACTCATGGAAGGAGAATGCAGGGCAGGGAGGTCAGAGCACTCTGCATTTCCCACCCAGCCAGGATATGCTCCTGGGCAATTCTTTCATCTTTTATTGTCTCTTCCTCTTCAACAGGTAGACATTCAATTGGAAAGGTCTTGCTATAGGCTTACTCACAGACACCCGTTGACCCGGCCCCAAGCCTGCTTACCAGGGGCAGAAATTGTGACCATGGGAGGGAAATGCCCTGTAGCCAGGGCCAGGAACACAATTTGCTGGACACAATAGGGACTTGTTCAAAAGCAGAAATCGTGTCAAAAGCACTAAATTTAAAGTGTTTTTTTCCTTTCTCCCATGGCCTCTCCCACCACTTACATGTTATTTAATGTTGTTCTAGATTGTTTTTTAAATTTTAAACTTTTTTTTTTTGAGTTGGGGTCTCACTCTGTCTCCCAGACTGCGGTGCAGTGGCACGCTTCCGGCTACCACAGCCTTGACCTGCTGGGCTCGGGTGATCCTTCCGCCTGAGCCTTCCAAGTAGCTGGAACTACAGGCGTGCGCTATGGCGCCCGGCTAATTTTTTTGATTTATTGTAGAGATGAGGTCTCGCCAAGTTGCCCAGGCAGGCCTCGAACCCGTGGGCTCAGGCAATCTACTCACCTCAGCCTCCCAAAGCGTGGTGTTCGTCTTCCTATTGCACACACCAGTTTTAAATACAGATGCAAGAGTATTTCATTCTTACGGAGATTCACTGCAATTACACAAGAGGTATTTCAGGTATTTCACAGCCCTTGTATGCACACACAGTTTGCTTTCACGAAACAGTGGAAAAACTGCAGAAAACAAATGCAGCGGTTTCTATTTTACTTCTTGTCATGATTACAATATCAGGAGTAAAAAAGAGTGGGACTGGGTCCATTTTCCCTTTATGCTTGTTGTAATACTGTCTTCTTTCTGTGTGAAGTGAGTTTTGGTTTGAATGAGAAGTGTGGCCTTTGGGGCCATTCAGCCTGTTTCTCTCCTCCAACCCCCTCAGCGGTAGCCCTAACTCAATTGTGTTGTGCTTAAATTGAGCCTCACTGACTCCACCCATTGTGGGTCTACTGGAAATCTATATACGTGGGATGTCACAAACCCTGTCTGCAAATCAAGCATCAAGAGACATGGGAGTGTATATTGCACTCATCCCCTCTGCCCACTCCTTTGTTCTATGGGACTTCCAGCATTATTCATTATTAAGAATTTCAGGACAAGGACATTGACCTATAAACCTAGAATGAAGCTCAGTTGAGCATTACACAGGTTCTAAGCCTGTGAAGCAGGCCCGGAGTCATCACAGAGGAGGTGTGCACTGCAGGAGAAAGGAATTGATGTGGGCCCTCTGCACAGCCTGGTGCCCACGTTTCCAAGAGAGTCTGATGAACTCCTAGAACGTGTAGGCGGAGGGACCAGATCTCAGCTTCTCCCTGGACCTGGACCAGAGAAGCTCTCTTCCTAGGTCCCAAATATGCTGAGACCCCCACCAGCTGAAACCCCAACCTCTCATCTCTGCCCTTTTCTCTTCCATGGTGCCATCAATTTTTCTACCTCAAGTTTCCATCCTTTTATTCCTCCTATTGCAAAAATCCCACCCCACCCTACCCCATGGCAGCCAGTTCTGATCTCAGGGTGCCTAAAGCCTAGGCTGAAGATCCTTGCCTGAAGCCACTAAGGGACTTGGAGCTATCATACCAAGAACCTGGGAGACTCTCACAAGCACCACCTAGGAGACCAAGCCTCCTCCAGAGCTGAACCAGCAAGGGTGGCCAGCACGGTGCAATGTTCAGAACCAAACAAGTTTGGCTAGGGAGCAGGGCAGGACTGGCTGTCTTGGGCAGGTATCTGAGAGCAGGACAAGGTTCTGGAGGGCAGAAATGCAGTGTTTGGGCATAGGGAGCATGGGCGGAAGGACTGAGGATAGCATCGGGCACATATAGCACATTCGTGGTAGATGAACTCTCAGGAGAATTTTAGGCAAAGCCATGCCTCTCACAAGGTGGATGGGGCAGGAGAAGCATCCAGATGCAGTTTTGAAGCCTTTGCCCACAAAGCTGGTTATGAAGCAGAGTTATGTGGCAAGTTGCAACTGAACTGGTCTCTGGGCTCTGTCCAGATACACAAAACCAATGGAATCAGTGGAAACTCCCTCACTCCCACACAACTCCAAACTTCTTATCCTTGCCCCACCTGCCCAGACTTTTATCCTCTCCAGGTGAAGCCCAGTGCCTCCTCCTCATTCTGCCAGGCCTGGTTGCTCAGTGGTCAGTCCACAGCTGGGTCCCACCTTCTTCCTGAACTGTTGTGTCCACAGTTGCCCCCACTGGAAACAAAACCTCCTCTAACTTCTCACTACGCCTTCATCTCTGACCCCTCAGAAGGAACACGCTCAAGACGCGGGAAATGAGGTCTGTCTCCTTAGAGCCTGGGCACCCCATCTACCCACTGCACAACAATTTCTTGTCCCAGTTTCTCAGCTCTGGGGACACCCATGGCCATTAAGAAGGGGGATGGAGCTGGGAAAGCAGAGCAGTTTGGAGCAGCGGGGCGGCTGCTCTGTCCAGTGGGAGACACCCTCCGTTGGGCATCTCTGCACCCCCGTCATAGATCTGGGGTTTGCTTCCAAGTTGGGCTGATGGCCTCACGCTCTGATTGTTTATGGGTTCTATTTAAAATAGGACTGGAGAAGGGAAGTGGAAAAAATGGAGTGAGCCTGATGCCCAGGAGGGATCCAAGTCTGAAAGTGGCAAACAGAGCTTCCTTCTGAACCGAGTACCTCCAACCAGGGGCCTTGCTAACTGCCAGTGAGTGTGTCTCCAATATCCCATCCCGATGGCACAGGAGACAGAGCACATCCACGATGCAGCAGTTAGGGCCCTTGGAGATGCTTCTGGCAAGCATCTGGACAGCAGTTGTGGCAAAAATGGACGCTTTAGGAAGAGCCATGAGATTCCAGGGGTGGAAACAGCCCTGGGTTAGCTTCCCGTGACTGTCGTAAAAAGTTAACACAAATGCAATGGCTTAAAATAACAGAATTGTTTTGTCTCACAGTTCTAGAGGCTGGAACTCCAGGAAAAGGTGTGGGCAGATTTGATTCCTTCTGAGGGCTCTAAGAAAGAATCTGCTCCAGGTTGCCCTCCAGCTGCTAGTGGTTGCTGGCGACCCTTGGTGTTCCTTGGCTTGTAGATGCTTCAACCCAGTTTCTGCCTCCTTCCTGGCATATCCTTCTCTCGATGTGTCTGCCTCTGCCTTTGTGACTCTTTTCTTCTTATAAGGACACCAGTCATATTGGACTTAGGACCTGCTCAATTCTAGTACGGTCTTATCTTGACTAATTAATCTGCAAAGGCCTTATTTTCAAATAAAGCCAACCTGAGGTTCTGGGGACTAGGACTTCAACACATTTTTTTCAATCACCTTTTTTGAATGGGATGCAATTCAACCTACAGCAAGCACTTCCCACTAAGCTACATGCCTGTGAAAGGAGGGGGTTTCTGGACCAGTGAACTGGAGCCTCAGGCTGCTCCACTGAGCCTGGGGGGCCCATGGACCCCTGTCTGCTGGATAGTGTGGAAGAGCTATGGATGCCTCTCATTGTTCAGAGGATCTGGTGTTGAAAACTCTGATGCCCTCAGCACTGGACAGATGAATGCACCTCTGCACCCTTGACATCTTCCCCCAATGACCTCCCTGTGCCAGTTTCCCTGTGAGAGTCACACTACTCTCAGCTCTAAATAATGCTGTTCCCAGACATAGGTGCATTTTAGGTAAGACCATTTGAGTAATGAATGATTTCAGGCACAGGTGTCCACACGTAATGAACATATTCCGGAGTTTGTGGCCTTATTAGAGCCTCTCAAATCATCTTACTTGACCTACAAGAGAAGCCAGGTAAGGCTTTAGATGCCTGGCACTAATTTGGCAAGAATAGGAGCCACCTAATTTCTAAGCTGGGAGCTTTATCCAGCATCACCTCATCAATCTCTTGTTTTGTTAGTCACTCATTCTTTAATCCAATCACAGCTGTTGATGAGAGCTCACTCTGTTCTGGTTCCAGGCCAGGCACAAGGATGCTGCAGTGTGCAAGCCAGTGAAGTGCCCTCCTCAAGGTGTTCACAGCCTCTGGAGAGGGAACACTGATTTACAGTTACCAGTCTGAGCAAAGAGCGGGAGCAGGGGAGCCTGTGTGAACCCAGTTGGACCAGGGAGAGGAGGCCACCCCAGGAGAATCCCTGAGCAAGGGCTGGGGGAGGAAGAAACCACCTTCATGGTGCAACGTGGACAGGACTGGCTCTACCAAGACGATTCTGGAACACATCTCCTGTGCCCCAGGCCCACATGGCTGAAACCCATGTCCTTCAAAGTTCAAGGTCATTGATACATGTTTTCTTGTCCAGAGCCCAGTGCCCTGGGACTAGAAAGGCCTGTGTCCCTTTTCACCTCCAGGATCCCACAGATGCAGGTGAGGGGATGCTGTCCTGGGTGCGGTCACATCATTTTCTCTGCCCATTCCTGTGCCCCACCCAACAGTCTGAAGGCCCTGAAGATTAAGAGAGGGGGAAACTAATTAATTAACCAGGGAGGATGGAAGAGGCAAGAATCAGACCAGGCTGAGGAGAGGGTCCCTGTGATGGGAAACAGGAGGGACAGAAGAGAGGCCCTGGAACCTGCAGATGTGTTCCCTCATGTTTGTGGACAGCACTATTTAGCAGGACACTGACTCCATCCTGCTTTATCTTCAGAACTTTGGGGGATGAAAATCTATCCCCAACAGACAGGGTTGGAGGCTGGAGATGCCACAGGGTAAGTGAACTCTGAGATTGTGGTTGAGCTGTGCCTGCTCCTGACTTGAGTGGGAGCCTTCTTCTGAAACCTCGAGTGTAAAGCCATGTGAATGTAAAGGGGAAAGAGCAAGGGACATCCACAGTGGCAGCATGACACCCGAGACTCAGAGTCTTCATTTCCAGGGACATTTCTCCATATCAAATCTGGGATCTTCAGTCTGCAGCCAAGCCTGGGTTGGCCGCAGACTGAGAGAGGAAGGCTAGCAGGGGCCTGTTAACCCTCCTAGGATCTGCAGAGCCTTGGATGCAGGAACTGGAGAAGAAGGAGGAATAGCATCGGGAGCACTGTGTCATCTTGAGGCAGGAGTCTGAGTCTTAGCAGCTAGGTTGGCCTGGCCATGAGTGGGTCTCCATGAGTTTGACCAGGTCAACCCAAACACATGTGATGTCAGACCACTAGCCCCACACAGCCCACTACAGCCCTGCTGTCTCCTCCAAATTCCGAGTCCAGCACTTGCTCCTCTACCTTCCTTCCTTCTCCAGGGGTCTCATGTCTGTATCCTGTGACCCTTCACCATGCTTCCCCAGGGTTAGCTGTTCTGTCCAGTGTGGAAACAGAGAACACTCCAACGTGGATCCTGCCTTTCCTGTGAGGCTTTGGGAAATGGCTGTCTCTCATGTCTTGGACAGTCAGCCCCAGAGGAGACTCCACTGAGTTCTCTGAAAGTCTTTGTTTTACAGGGATGGGGGCCCTGGAAGGATGAAGAAGCTCCCAAGATGGCCAAAAACACCCTCCCCAATCCACCCACAGCCAACCACAAGGGGCACAATGGTTTTCACTCTGCAGTCTAAATGGGAGTCCTTTTCCCCAGTAGCCATTCTGGCATGGAGAGCTCTGGAAGAACCAGTGGTGCCCCAGGGAGAGAAAAGTTCATCCAGGGAACCTCTCAACCCAATTTGTAAAGACCTCACTGGGAGCTTTCTTCTCTTCTTTCCAAAATGGAAAACATCAGTTAGAGCTGACTAACCCTCTTGGGGGCAGTTCAAAGAAAAAAATGATATCCACAGCCCCAAAGGATGAGCAAGCCCCCAAAGCAAGGGCTCCACTGCCCCATGGAAGGACATGGGGGCAGCACTGGGCACAATGCACATGCATTGAAAAAATACTATCCAGTACTCTTCACTGGCATCCAGAAGTCAGCTCTGCCCTTAGGGATTCTCCAGGCCTCTCTCATCTCTGAGGCTGAGGCTCTTGGTGAGTGAACACCCATCCAGAAATCCCCCTTATTTAAACTATCCCCATGGAGGCCAAGAATGAGGAAGATGAAGGTCTAGGAGACCAGCTGAGCTTCTCCTTCAAGCTTGTGGAGACACCTGTGACACATGAGGCAGGCAGGGCATTGTGTTCTTCTGGGGAGAGACCTTTATGCCTGGACAACATCCCCGATCCAGGCAAACTGTGTAGTGAGTCTGGGTCCAAGAAAGGGCCATATGGCCACCACTAACCTCAGAGCATTCAGAGAATTCCCCAGCACAGTTGGAGTCGGGCCTGGGCCCTAGCTCCGTTTTCTCCATGGCTTCTATTGTGTGCCATGGCTCTCTGGCCTCATTTTGTAGAACCTGAGACTGAAGCAGATGCCCAAAGAGGTTGGTTAACTAACTTGAGTCGCACAGCTGACTAGGGCAGACCAAGTGGGTCATTTTCCCATCATGCACTTATTCTCCCCCCTCCCATCAAACACGTATCAGGAACCAACCTGGTAGAGCTGGGGTTGGATCAAGACATCACAGATGGGACTTGCAAACCGGGAGGTGCTGGACAGAGTTAGGAGATTCTTCTTACAAGCTCAGAGTGCTCTAGTTTTCTCAGTCTTCCCTGGAAAAACTGCACTGCGGATATCTCTGACTTTGAATCTAATCTTAGTGCCACCTACACAGTAAAATCCGAAATTACCTACAGTGGTGCACACATCGCAGAGGTGCTGCTGGCTGAAAGAGGCCTGGCATGTCCTTGGACTCCAGGCATCCTCCAGGGAGCTGGACCTTCAAGGACTTCAGCTATGTGCCTGAGTTCTGGGTAAAGGGTGGCAGGTTCATTTGCGCATCACAGGCCCCCTCTATGTCTCTATTGGCTTGATGGAAGCCTCAATGCCTTTCTCCAATTCTTTCCTGGAAGGAGTCATCCTCAGCTAGGCTGCCACCTCCTCCAGGTGGACTTCCCTGACCACTCTGCTACTTGTGGTACTACCTGGCCTCCCCTCTGGGGATCCCTGCCTAAGCACTGGAATCACACTATCCTGGATGCCATTGTCTGGCTTCCACCCACCTCCCTTACCAGACAATATCTCCCTAAGAGCTAAACAGAGATACTTCCTTCTCCAGCCTACAGCTCAATGCTCCGGCCTAGAACAAGCACACTGCAAGCCCTCATCCACTGAATGCCTCTCTTCTGTCAAGTGAATATTTGTGGATTCTGCACATATAATCTTAAGATCAAGGTCCACCGCCAACCTGGTATCACTGATTATTGTAGGCTCAACACTGGGCACTGTATGTGATCTGTAATAGGTGTTAGATAAACTGGGAGTGAAGGAATGAACGAAAGAGTGAATGAATGAGTGAATGAGCAGGGGAGATGAGAAGAGGAATCCTCCCCATTGTGCCAGATGGTATCTAGAGAGGCACACTGGGTCCTGAGGACAGAAGCATGAGGATGCCTTCTGGATGGGGATACCTAGAGCCAGGGGCTGGGAGGTAAGACAAGGTCACTCCTCTCTGAGCACTTCTCTGCTTTCATCTTCCTCCCCAACAAATAAGACATTTGTTCTCCACCCAGAGTGCTGCTTTCTGACTTGATTTATTGCCTTATTACTAAGTCCTCCTAGAGGTATGGATTTTTTTAATACAATTTACATTTGGGGAAAATTGATCACCATTCTGTTTTCTCCCCCTGAATCTGAATGAGAGCTGCCTGTTGGTTGCTGAGGCTCCTCCATGCCCATGGTCTGCCAGAGGAAGTCCCAAGCAGGGTCCCTACCTAGCCAGCACAGCCAGGGACTCCAGGCAGAGGGCATCTACTTGACTGAAACAGACAATGAAAGTCCACAGGCCAGATCAGCTCTGGACAGGTAGCTGAGTCTCCCAGAGCACAGTGGCCACTAGATGGGTGTGACTCCAATGTCTGGGGCCATGAAGGCTATACCATTCCTGCCAAGGGTCAAAGGCTGACCCCTGCCTTCCACTGGGTCTCTGCTCTGGTCTGTAATGTGGGGGCAGCTCTGCCTTCCTCGGGGTCGGTGGGGAGCCCCTGGGAGAGCACACTGTTATTCTAAATTCCCTTTCAGATGTCCCGTCCCAAGTAGTGTGAGCCTCATCACCATCCTGGGACAGGCTGGCAGGTATTGATCCTCATTTGCTAATAGAAAACACAGTTCAGAGACATAAAGTGACTTACAAAGTCCCGCAGCTCATAAGTGCTGGAATTAATAAGACCAAATAAAGAGATGCCTAAAGCCGATCCCGAAGGTGCAATTGCTCTGTAACCTGAAAATCCCTTACCAGTATTTAATTTTTATTATCTGTATTAATATATGGGATACTGAAATAAGACCTTTGTAAATTAAGTGCTAAACTAAATTATTAGCTATAAATGTTTATGATAATAACAAAAACAGGTGAATTCACAGAGGTATTAGCTGCAGAGGTCAAAGCCTGTTTCAACCCATTTATGACCATTGGCCACCCGCCTCTGTCCTTTGCTACTGCACTCTAGTTGACTGCATTTCTCAGATCTCTTTGCGGTTCTTGACCAGATAATGTAAACAAGGAGTTGATGCCATCCCCAAACCTGGTCCTTAAGTTTTACAAAGAACATTCAGCTCCATTACTTTCCATCCACTGGTTGGACCTTGAGAACTCCAGGGACTTGGAGGAGGGTGGACTGCATGGGGGTAGGGACCTGGAGACAGTTGTATACCACCCCCACCCCAGTGAACCAGCATGAGCCAGAAATGTCCATTGTGTATTAAGCTCTAAAAATATGAAGCTGTATTGAGTCTGTTAGCTTACCCTGACTGATTATAGAAGTTCAGTACTGCTGTACAAAAAGAAAGAAAGAAAGAAAGACAATAATAAACAAACAAATACATATGACGTTGACTTTGCAGATAAAGAAGAAAAAAGAAGGAAATTAAAAAAGGAAAGAAGAAAGGGAAAGAAGGAGGGAAGAAAGGAGAGAGAAAGAGAGAGGAAGGAAGGAAGGAAAGAAAGAAAGAAAGAAAGAAAGAAAGAAAGAAAGAAAGAAAGAAAGAAAGAAAAAATTAGGAACTTCACAGCAACTTGGATGGACTTAGAGTCTATAATACTGAATGATCTATCACAGAAACAAAGAACTGAGTATCACATGTTTTCACTCATAAATGGACTTTGAACAATTATCATAATACTATAAGAAAAGAATTGTCAGTAGTGGAAGATTGCCAGGGGGGTCAGGATTGGCAGTAGTGGGACACTGCCGGGGGAGGGGTCACACCTCAACAACAGGGGTATAAACATTTGTATATTTAACCCTGAGTTGTACCTCACATCTTTAAAATAAAAAATTGAAAGAAAGAAAGAAAGGAGGGAGGGAGGGAGGGAGGGAAAAAAGCAAAAAGACGAGAAGAAGGGAGAAAAGGATGGAGAAAAAGAAAGAGAAAGAAAGAAAAAGGGAGGAAGAAAAGGAGAAAGGGCAGGTAGAAGGAAGGAAGGCAAGGCTAGAAAGCACTCTGAGGCCCTGGTTAAGTCAAGTTACTGACTGTGTGGGTTCCCTGTGGGTACTGTCACAAATTAGGCCAATTTTGGTGGCTTAAAACAATAAAAGCCGGGCAATCCCCTCGGGTCCCCTTCCACTGTGGGAGTTTTCTGTCCTCTCAATAAATCCTGCTTTCTGAAAACAAACAAACAAAAAAAATAGATGCTTATTCTCTTACAGTTCTGGAAGATATAAGTTCAAAATTTGTCTTATGGGGCTTAAATCCACATGTCAGCAAGGCTGGTTCTTTCCAGAGGCTCTAGGGAGGACTCTGCCCCTTGCCAATTCGAATCTATGTGGTTGCCAGCATTTCTGGGCTTGTGGCCGCATCACCTCAATCTCTACTTCTATGAGTTTCACTCTTTTCGATTCCACATAAAGAGGAATCATCCAGTATTTTTCTTCCTGTGTCTGCTTATTTCACTTAGCATAATGTCCCCTAGCTTCATTCAAGTTGTTGCAAATAGCAGGATCTCCTTCTATTTTTAAGAATGAGAAAGATTTCATTGTGTATATACACTGTGGTTTCTTTATTTTTTCGTCAACAAGCACTTAGTGAGTTTCCACATCGTGGCTATTGTGAATTATGTTGCAATGAACATGGGTGTGCAGATGCATCTTAAGGATACTGATTAAATATACAACCCTTGGCCTCCAACCTTGTACAGAGAAGTATGTGGAGACTGTGCAGCCCACTGTGACTTCAGGGTGCACAAAAATGGAAGAGGAGAAAGTTCCCAGAGAAATAGTGTTCAGATAATACCCACAGGGCAGCTCCCACTAGAGGGCAAGACAGGAGCCCTTCTCAGAGCTCCCTACCTAGTCCAGTGACCTTGCGATCCACCTGACAGGATCCTAGAACTACACTGGGCCCATGAGTGCCATGAGATCCTTCTCACTCAATTCTCCAAATAGTGGTGTTGCTTTCTGTGTGCTTTGTTTTGTGATACTGTATTTTTTATTGCTGCAAAACTTAAGGAACATCATTTACAAATGGACCCCATCATGACAAGCTTTGTACTGGTGGCTGTATTTTGTTTTCCCATGGAAACCTGGAACCTTTCATCCCTACTTTCTTGCAGTTGAAAAACAAGTAAGAAACATGCCGAGCACACTGTCCACAATAGTCAGTGAGCCACTGCAGAACATAAATGTGGAACACATTTTCCTGACTCCAAACTGACTCTTTTTCTTCTGTGCCCTGCCCCTCTCCAGCAGTGATACTTATTATTGGAAAATTTCTCTTTGTCTTTTTAAAGAGCGATCAGAGTACACTTCTGCAGTAGCACAATGCAACAGGAAGTTTTCTATTCAATTTCCAAGTAAAGCCAAATACAAACAGCAGAAAGTATAAAATACAAGGGAAAAAAACATATTCAGGGAAACCAGAGACAACCACATTGTAAACCTTAGATTATAATGAAAAGTGTCTAACACAAGGATATTTGGACAAAATGTGGAAGACCACTAGAAGGAGCTATAATATGTTATAGATCTCAGAAAATGTATCAAATTCTCTGAGAACAGAGAAAAGGTTCCTACCTATGAGCTCTTGCCCAAGATGGCTGTTCTGGTGGTGCTAAGAGAATGTTCCTGTGTGCTGTTCTGAACCACAGAATGAAGGTCACTTAGGCTAAATGGCACAGGCATGCACTCATGCAAGGTGGGCACAGTGGAGTGCAGTGGCTGAATCACTTTGTCACAACATGGCAGAGACACTGAAAGAAGAGATATAGGCCAGAAACATTACTTGAGTGAGTTTCCACATCTTGACTATTGTTAATTATATTGCAATGAGCATGGGTATGCAGATGTGTCTTAAGGATACTGATTAAATACACAACCCTTGGCTTCCAACCTTGCACAGAGAAGTATGTGAAGACTGTGCAGCCCACTGTGACTTCAGGGTGCACAAAAATGGAAGAGGAGGAAATCCTACACCAAATCCTACACCAACCCCTCCCCCTTTTTAAAAAGGCATTGTTGTCTTCCAGTGTGTGTATATATGTGTGTGTGTATATATACACACACACACATAATTAAGGCCAAGCCAATGTAAACACAGTTCTAAGCAGAATATAAATAAGTATATATATTTATGAATATAATATAAACTATATATTTGGTATACTATATATGGAAATATACAGTGTGTAGTGTGTGTATATAGATATAAAAATTAAGGTCAAACAAATGTAAACACAGTTCTAAGCAGTATGTATATGTTATATTTATATATGAATTTGATATAAACTATATATTTAGTATATATATAAATATATAGTGTATATATATGTGTATAATTTGACAAAATTACAAACACACAAACATCACAGAGGGCAAGTAGGCAGAAAGAAATGTAAATGTCCTCGTTTATTTAATTATAAGAAGGAGACTTTTAATAGTACTTAAAGATAAAAGACGAAATTTAAATTTTTGCAGGTATAAAATTAACCATTAGAAGTCTTACAAATAAATGACTAGACAAAAATCAGCAAATGATTACAATATCCAGGAAAAACATAAATGAATTAATTTTTTCCTTTTATATAATGGGTGGTCAATAGATTACCAAAAGTTGAAAATATAGATATAAGTTCTGAAAAATGTTATACTAAAGGCTATGATAAGAAAGGGTTTGGCAGTAGTGGGAAACTGTCAGGGGAGGGAGGTGGGATTGGCAATTGAGGGAAACTGCCAGGGGAAAGAGAGGCACATCTCATCAGCAAGGGTAACTGCATAATGAATATTTGTATATATTGCCCTGAATTGTACCCCCCATCTTTAAAATTAAAAAGCTATTATGTAATAGCCTAAAAAATAAGACAGATGAATTAACTTTCAACATTATCAAAAGGAAACACACAAAGAAAGAAAATACAGACCAAAAAGTAAAAAGTAAAAACAATGGAAGTGTTAAAACAGTGAAATAACTCAAAAGGAAGTCAATAGAACTATGCTCAAATGTGTATCACAGCAGCAAGTGCAAACAAGAAAAGTCTACCTATTAAAAGAAGATTCTTGGATTAAGTTAAAAAAAAAAACCTAAAACCTGCATATATGCTACGATATATATCTAGAATAAAGTAATCAAGATGTGTGGACAAATGCAAACCAGAAGGGAGCTGGAATCTCAGTGTTACTATCAAATAAGATTGTGATCGACACAAAGAAACCCTGAAGGTAACTTGGACACCACTTCAGGATGTTAGAGAATACAAGTCCAAGTAAGATTCTATCACACATGCACTGTAAAGGCAAACTTGCTACTCATCAAGCAAAACTAAAGGAAACAAAATAAAATTTTGATGTGAATGAGTCTTAATTTTGGGTTTCCTGAGCTTGCAGGGCTAGAAACAAGGATTTGGATGAGGAGAGCTTGGGAGGCAGGAGGGAGAAGGAGGGCTAGTGGGAAGCATCCATTCCCACTCTTCTTGGGTGAAGACTTGCTCCCCATCCACAGCTTTCCACAGTTTTAAAGAATGCCTGAGCAGAGACACCCCACGACTCAGGAGGGAGTGTGGACTGGGACACGAGAGACACCTGTTTCAAAGAGGAATGTACCTGCCTCTGCTCATCCATGAGTTTGAGTAGACATAATACAGTGAGCCTTTGGAGGAAGGAGTGACAGGTACTTAGGAACATGTGGTAGCCACATATCTCAAATCCACTCTGAGAACAGGGAATACAACTTTGTCTCATATGCAGAAAATGACCATAGGCTTGCACATGAAACAGAGCTCAAGGCATTCTCAGAAAGCCACCTACAACTGCAGAATACATGGAAGAAAACAAAAACAAAAGTATAATACGATGCAGTTCCAACCATAGGACTCTGTTAACTTTATGCTCAGGACAAAATGGTTCATCATTTTAAATTATGAATTCAAATTATCATTAATTAAATCAATCACTCAACCAAAAGATTAAAAAAAGCAAAATAAATATTTGGACAGCAGAAAGAGGGATTTTATCAAGGTAAAATAGAAATGAATGATGTGTTTTTAAAAGTAGAATTAGTAAGTAATTTCCAGAGAAACATCTTTGCAAAATTTCTATAAGCTATATAATAAACTTAATTACACAAGAGAGACAAATAAAAGAAATATGCAAACACAAAATGAAGATTTAGAATAGGAAATAAAAAACACAGATAAAATAAATTTTTTCAGCATTACATAAATACTTTGAAAAATCCCAAGAAATAAGTGATAGAAACAAAGAACAGAGTATCTGTTCTCACTCATAAGCAGACCCTGAACAACTGTTGTAATAATATAAAAAAGCAACTGGCAGTAGTGGGAAACTGCCGGGGGGGGGGGTGTGCGGGGACGGGAGTGGGAGTAGTGGGAAACTGCCAGGAGAGGGGGGCATACCTCATCAACGAGGGTAACTGCATAATGAACATTTGTATATTTAACACTGAATTGTACCCCACATATTTAAAATAAATTTGTTTAAAAGAAAAAAGTAATTATGCAAAAATGTATATGCGTCTGTGTATATATAAATATATACATACATATATACTCATACATGCACACATATGCTCATATAGGTACATATACACATGTATGTATGGAGATAGAAAGGGAGACTAAAATTTTTCTTTAGATGAGATTGGAAATCTAAATAGGCCGATCACCATATACAGAATTGAGAAAGTTGCCCAGTAATTACTTCTTTTAAATCACTATTGCCATGAAAATACTTTACTAAATTCTATCAAAACTTCAAAGAATAAATGATGCAAAGTTATTTAAGCTTTTGGAAACCTTTTTATTTCAAGTTTTAACCAAATATAACCAAGATATTATGTATACACACAAACCTAAAAATGTGCCTCACTTGTGAATAGAGCTGCAAAAATTCTACACAATGTATTAACAAGTAGAATTCAACAGTTCATAAAAAGAATAATATACTATGACTAAGTGTGGTTCTTTCTAGGAACCAGAAGTGATTCTGTATTTGGAATCCAATTAGCAGATTATATTCATAAAGGCTAATACAGCAATTCTTAATGAATCAAAGTACATTCTTGATAAAACTATAAAATATTTAAAAGATTAACAGCTGACTCCTCAAAAAAACATAAGTGAAGAAATATAAGTAGCAATAAATATATGTGCTCAAATCACATAAAGTTAAAGAAAAGCTCATTTAATGCTCTCTTCTTATGAAGCCAGCCCATCAGGCACTGGATTGACTGAAGAAGTGTAGGAGCAAATCCCTGATACCCCTTTAGTGACCATGGAACTTTCTGTATTCTCTTTGGAGTGTAATTTGAGAGAATCTCTCAAATTTTAAAATCTCTTTACTCTTTCTCCCAGACCTCTACATTTAAAATCCTACCCTGTACAAATACATGCACCTAAGAGCAAAGATATATTATAAAGATTTCCATTTTTTTAGTAATTACAAATGCCTAGAACCGATCTAAGTATATCTCATCATGGGAATGAGTAAATAATTTATGGAACATTATTAAGCTATTAAAAAATGTAAAACAGGATGTATATAATACTACTCAGTGTTTTTTAAAAGAGTAATTATATATACAAACAGAAATATTCATATAGCCCAGTACAGGCAAGATTTCCAGGATTCATAAAAAAATTTTAATAGCCATCCTCTGATATTTATATTTCTTATTTCATTTACATTTTGATATTTTATTTTGATGGATTAAGCATGCACATGCATACAGTACATAGGTATATATACATATATATACATGAGCACACACATATAAATATATATATAGCACACATACATAAGTATGATTGGGGGTGTGGTTTAGTGGTTAGGAGTGCCATCTCCAGTCCCAGGGTTTGAACCCCAGCTCTGCAACTGATTATCCCCTGTGCTTGAATTTTCTCAAGAATGAGAAAATTAAGAAGCATCTGCCTTCTATGATTGTTGTGAGGATTAAGTAAATACATCTCAAGTGCTTAGGGCAATGTCTCACTTGTAGGCATAGTTCAGGGCAGCTACCTTCACATTACTTGCGTTATTGTTATTAAAGTGTTCCAGGTTCTGATCCTCAACTAAAGAGGAAGCTCTATGAGGGGATTGATGTCCTTATTTTCCGCTCCACAGCGGAGTTTCTGATACATCATAGTAATATGGCATGCTACCTCATCATTACTTAGACTGAATTCACTTGGTATATGTCTATCACACATCAGGCCAAGCACTAGCAATACAAGGAGGAGCATGACGTGCAAAGTTCTAAACATGCTTAATGTATAATCTGGCACTGGACACTGAGGGCATCCATAAAAGTGTTTGGTGGCAGAACTCCCTGGATACCCTGGGAACACATGATCCAGCCTTAGGGGTTAGGTAAGTCATCCGTTTATAGAAAGAAGGATGAAAAGAAAAAAAGAAATAAAACAAACACACACAAAAACCCAAAGACATACTTGTAGCCATATTATACCTGTCCACTTCAAAGCTATAAATACAGCATAAAGCATCAAACAACTTTCACGGCATTAGCACAGGCACAAATAAACACATTGTGAGATAGGAGTGAGTGCCCAAGAACATTTGCAAACATGTATGCATGCTTGGCTTACGACACAGATGTCATTACAAATAAGTAAGGAATGGGCGGGCTATTCAATTAACGATGCGGGGACAACTGTTCAGCCATATGGAAAGATAAAATTTTATCCCTTTCTCAAACCATACACAAAATTGAATTCCAGATGGCATAAAGATCTAAATGTTTTTAAAGACAAAACTTTAAAATCTTAGAGGAAAATGTCTTTTTTATTCTTATTCATATTCTTGTTTCTTAAAGAAAATGCACAAACACAAAACCTAAAGGAAGTGAATGATGTATTTCATTGCATCAAGATTTCAAACTTTAGACAACAAACCTACCACAAATAATAAAGCAGAGACTATTTTATCTGATAAAACCACAAAGATTTTTATCTAGAATGAATAATTTCTACAAATGAATGAGAAAATGAAAAAAACTGGGCAAAATATATCAGAATACATTTCAGAAAACGAGAAAGTTAAATGCCCACAAACGTGAAAGAATCTCATTCATACTTAAAATAATGAGGTTACCTTACACATATCAAGTAGACTTATACAAATTAAAAAGACAATACCAAATGACTGAAGATGTAGGGGAAAGGTAAGATATCATACACTGCTAATGTGAGGGGTGCAAATTGGTGCAGCCTTATTATTCTTCTCATGAGTGGACAATAATTAGCAAAGTCAAAGTCATTTGTGAATCATGTCCTGGCCACTCATCCTCTGAGTGCCCACATAGGCCAACTCTCTACCACGTGCTCATAGTGACATGCACAGGAATGTTGTACAGTATTACTGGTTATAGCAAACATGTGGAAACAACCAAAGTTCTCATCAACAGTCTCCAATAAATAAATTGCTATATAATAACCTAATGGGAAAGTTTAGAGTTGTTTAAACAACTGAACCATGGGTATATGCCTCAGAAAGAATAGCTCTCACAATAAAATGTTGGGTAGGAAAGCAAATTTCAAAATCATAACATAGTATGTTACATTTTATGCAAAGATTAAAATTTTAAAGGCTGTACAACATAGTGCAGCAATCAGAATAGTTTGACTCAGACAGGGCTGTAATATTAATAGTTAATCATGATGCTTTTAGTAGTGAAATAGATAAGAAACCTACTTAAATTATTTGCCCCTTGTAAGCAAAACAGTTCTAGGCCAAAAGTCTAATATGAATGCTCAGATCACCTAGAGAGACGCAATTCCTCAATCAATTCCCAGAAATAAACCCATATGCTCAACTGACACTGATTTCAGGAGTCACATATCACTGAGGTCCATTTGTCAGATTAGGGGCTTATGGAGATCAGGTAATCTATGGAGTTTTAGCTCAGGTCCATCTCACAGTGAGCCCAGTGGGTTGCCAAAAACATCCTGTGATTATTTTCCAAGTTTCCAAGATGCATACTTGAAATAAATATACTCCAGTATCTGAAAGAACCCCCGCACTGGTTCCCTGACCTGTGGAGTAAGGGTTATGATGGTGGGAAATGCCAAATGGACATCACCAAAATTGCCTCTACCCAGCAAGATAGTATATTAAATGCAATACTGTATTCCTGGAGGAACTGCAGAATTAGTGCATCAAGGACTTGAACAATGCAGGGGTGTTGGTTTTCATCACATTCTCATTCAACTTGCCTATTGAAGAAGACAGATGTGTCTTGGAAAATGACAGTGGCTTATCATAAGTTTAACCAGGTGGTGACTCCAATAGCAGCTGCTGTACCAGATGTGGTTTTATTGCTTGAGCAAACTAGCACATCCTTGGGTAGCTGGTATGCAGCTATTGATCTGGCTAATGACTTTTCTTCATACCTGTTCACAAGGCAGTTTGCTTTCAGCTGACAAGGTAAGCAATACACTTCACTACTCTGCCTCATCAGTAAATAACTCTCACAGCAATCCTAATGGCATCTTCTTTCTACAAGATATCACACTTGTTCCTTACACTAGTGGCATTATATTGATTAGACCTAGTGAGCAAGAGGAAGCAACTACTCTAGACTTTTTCGCGAGATAGTTTCATGTCAGAGGAAGAGAAATAAATCAGGCTAAAATTTAAGGATGTTCTATCTTGGTGAAATTTTCAGATGTCCTTTGCTGTGGGTCATGTCAAGATATTCCTTCTAAAGGGAAAGATAAACTGTTACATCTGACCTCTCCTACACCAAGAAAGAGGGACAATGCCTAGTGCCTATTTAGGGTTTGAAGGCAACTTATTCCTCATTTGGTCGTGGTACTCCAGCCCATTTACCAAGTGACCACAAAAGTTACTAGTTTTGTGTGGGACTCCAAACAAGGCCCTGCAACAAGTCCAGATTGCTGTGCAAGCTTCTCTACTGCTTGAGCCACATAAGCAGCAGATCCAATGGTGCTTAAAGTATCAGTGACAAAAACATGGAACCATTCATGCTGCCCATCGAAGCTGGACTGGATAAAAAAAAATGTGGTACATATACACAATGGGATGTTATACAGCCATAAAGAAGGACAAACAAATGGACTTCGCGGCAACTTGGATGGATTTAGAATCTGTCAAACTCGGTGATCTATCACAGAAACAAAGAGCAGAGTACAATTTGTACTCACTCATAAGCAGAGCTTGAACAATTATCATAATACTATAAGAAAGGGATTGGCAGTGGGAAACTGCCAGGGGATGAGGAGTGGAATTGGCAATTGAGGGAAACTGCCAGGGGAGGGAGGGGCACACCTCATCAACAAGGGTACCTGCATAGTAAACATTTGTTTACCTAACCCTGAATTGTGTGTACCCCACATCTTTAAAATTAAAAAAAATGTATCAGTGACAGATAGGGATGCTGTTTGGAAGCTATAAGGGGATCAAAGCAGAGGCCCTTGGGACTTTAAAATAAAGTTTCATTATCTTCTGCAGAAAACTACTCACAACTCTTGGTCTACTATTGGGTCTTTGTAGATCTGAATGCTTGGCAATGGGCCATCAAGTTACTATGTGGCCTGAGCTACCCATTATAAATTGGGCATTATCTGAACCACAATGCCGTAAAGCTAAGTGTGTAGAGCAGTTCTCCATTATCAAATAGAAGTGTTATATACCTAATTGGTCACCAGCAGGCCCTGAAGGCTTAAGTAAGTTCTATGAGTAAGTGACTCAAATGTCTATGATCCCCACATGCTACATCAACTTCCCTCTCCCAATCTGCACCTGTGACTTCATGGGGAGTTTCCTATGACCAGTTGACAAAAAAAAAAAAAAAAGACTGGGGCTTGATTTACAAATGGTTCTATACTATATACAAGTACAACCTGGAAGTGGAAAACTACAGCACTACAGCCTTCTCTGGGACACCTCTGAAGGGCAAGTGGTAAAGAGAAATCACCCCAGTGGGCAGAAGTTTAGAATGTCCACCTAGTTGTTCATTTTGCTTGGAAGGAATGATAGTCGGACACACTGTTATATACTGATTCATGGGCTATGGCCACTGGTGTGGCTGGATAATCAGGAACTTGAAAGAAATATGATTGGAAATACAGTGACAATAAAATTTGGGGAAAAGGTATATGGATAGATTTCTCAGAATGAGAGAAAAAGTGAAGATATTTGTGTTCCATGTGAATATTCATCAAAGGGTGACCACAGCAGATAATAATGTCAATAATCAGGTGTTTAGGATGACTCCCCTTTTTTTTGGATACTAGTCAGCATCCTTCTCCAACCTCACTGTTGTTTCCCAATAGGCTCATGAAAAAAGTGACTATAGTGGCAGGGATGGAGGTTATGCTTGGACTCAGCAATGGGGACTTTCACTCACCAAGACAACCTGGCTATGGCCACTGCTGAGTGCCTAATCTACCAGCAGTAGAGACCAAACTGAGCCCTCAGTGTGGCACTATTCCCCCAGGTAATCACCCAGCTTGCCTAGTGGCAGGTTCATTACATTGGACCACTTTCATGATGGAAGGGGTGACATTTTTTTTTTAACTGGAATGAACACTTACTCTGAATATGAATTTACTTTCCCTGCATGCACTGCTTCTGCCAACTAAAACTACCATCTGTGGACTCTTAGAATGTCTTCTCCATACAGCACTGTATCTGACAAAGGAACACACTTCACAGCCAAAGAAGTGCAGCAGTGGACCCATGTTTATGGCATTCCCCAGTATTACTATGTTCTTCACCAGCCTAAAGAATCTGTCTTGATAGAATGGTGGAATGGACTTTTGAAAACTCAGTTATAGCACCAGCTAGTTGACAGTACCTTACAGGATTGGAGCAAGGTTGTCCAGAAGACTGTATATGCTCTGAGTCAGGATCTGATATATGGTGCTATTTCTCCCATAGCCAGAATTCACAGGTCCAGGAATCAAGGGGTAGAAATGGAAGTGGTGTCACTCATCATTACCCTTAGTGACCCATTAGCAAAATGTTCACTTCCTGTCCCCAATAATTTATGCTTTGCTGACCTAGAGGTCTAAGTCCCAGATGGGGGAATGCTTCCACCAAGAAATACAACAATGCTATTATTTACTGAAAATTAAGACTGCTGCCTGCCC
This sequence comes from Carlito syrichta, assembly GCF_000164805.1. Classification (NCBI taxonomy): domain Eukaryota; kingdom Metazoa; phylum Chordata; class Mammalia; order Primates; family Tarsiidae; genus Carlito; species Carlito syrichta. The sequence continues at coordinate 1,075,711 of NW_007245789.1, read as the reverse complement.
ACTTTGGGTTCCACCTGCCTCTGAGGCAACAGGCTAAGAAGGGAATTGTAGTGTTGGTTGGTGTGATTGATACTGATTACCAAGAGGAAATTAGACTGCTACTACACAATGGAGGTAAGAAAGAGTATATCTGTAATACAGGATATTCCTTAGGATGTCTCTTATCATTGCCACACCTTGTGATTAAAGTCAATGGAAAAGCACAGTAACCTATTAAAAATCTAGGTAAATTTACAAATAATACAGACCCTTCAAGAATGAAAGTTTGGGTCACCCCACCGGGTGAAAATCACAAACCACAACCAGTTGAGGTGCTTGTTAATGGTAAAGAGAACACAGAATGTGTAGTACAAGAACATAGTAAAGAATGCCAGGTACAGCTCTATAGTCAGTTGAGGAAAGGTAGTACACCACCAGCTTTCCTGAGCTTCCAGCTTGCAAAGAATATATTGAGACTTCTTAACCTTCCTCACTTCTCTCTCCCTTCCCTCATCCCCTGGAAAGCCCTGACTAATATACCTACCACGCACTCATATTGGGGAGTGCTACCTGCTTTGCTCAGTCCACTGATTCAAGGGTGTGTGTGTGTGTGTGTGTGTGTGTGTGTGTGTGTGTGTGTTTGCACATGTGTGTGTGGTCTCTGACCCTGCCTCTCAACCTCAGAAGATCCAACAACTTTCAGACATGTTTTAAAGTTGCCACACCTTCATTTCCATCTGTAAAATGAGAATGATATGCCTACCTTGTGTAGGTGTAAGCATCACGCGGCTTAGTCCACATCGGTGCAAGAACAGTACACGGAGTTCCGTGAATACTCTCAACTGTTGTGCTATCATCATCTCATCATTCCAACTTGTAATCACAGCATGTACCTTACTTGGTGTCTGTCACCTGATTTGTTCCAATTAAATGTGACTTTATCCTAAAAGGAGGAGAAGGCAGAGGAAGCTGCTCCCATGGGCTTGGCACCCACGAGGTACCCACTATGGTCCCATCTCCCCATCTTGCTATGAGAGAGGAGCTAGCTGGGCTCCCAAGCCCAGAGAGAACTCGAAGCAGTGAGGGTCAGGGACGAGTCCAGGGTCTGCTGCTCACTCATTCAGCTGGTCAGCTATCTGTTCATCCTTGGTGCGCTCAAGTATATTTTCTGAGTGTCTAGGTTGGGCCAGGAACTCTTCTTGTGCTGAGTGAGTGGATCACCCAGAACCCTCTCTGTGGGGCCTTCCCACCTGGGGTCTCTGTGGCGAATTGTGAATTACTCCTGGCTCTCCACTCCACCTTCCTGGAAGCCGCCCATTATTTACTTATGCCCCCCAACTGTTTCAACAAAGGATCTGAAGCTGCTGACAGCACAAAGCGCCTTAAATAAACACCATCAGATCCAACTAGAACCCACAGTACTGAAGCAAAACAGAGGGCACAAATTGTAATACAAAGGACCGGCCTTGCTGATGCACTTAAGCTTCTCTTGGCCTTTGAGCTTCCTGGTAGCCAAGGAGAAAATAAATCATGATCAAGTTTACAGTCTTTTCTAGGGGATTGAGGGAAGCATATCTTCCAGCAGATTCCTTCAGGAAGAATTGTACTAAGCACCCAGTTTAAAAACAGAATTCTTCCGGGGACGCTCTCCAAGGGAGTAGAGTGAAGTGAAGTGAGGAACCTCTGCCCCGACAGTGTAGTTGGTGCCTTGTTTTCCACCCCAGGCCAATGTGAGGCCCGGATTCGGAGCCAGCCTTTCACAACATCTCCAAGCTCAAGTGGAAACAAGCCCTGGGATTATCTCTTCATTTGGGGTCAAAAGGCATGAATTTCAGCGGCGAAATGGTCCACGCTGCAATCTTTGTTTTCTGCATGAGCTGATAAACGCTGAGGCCAGGCCCACGGGGCCTCCCGCCACATTGCCCCTGAGCTTCGGTAAATCTTTTGACAGGAGTCATTGTCTGGGGCAGCGCCCTAAACGACTTCTCTAAACGGAGTTATTCATTCGGCCATAATGGGAGGCTGTGCTGCCTGGCCCTGCTGATGGCCATAATTTCACACTGATGACCTGTCTTGTCAGGGCATTTGCAGACTCAATGCCTGGCCGGCAGCGCCTCCAGCCGGGTAGGGGCTCCC